>NC_079517.1:21921705-22151165 GCF_000801105.2 Raphanus sativus | reverse complement strand
CAGCAACTAGGATGTATTCATTCTTGTGAGAGACTGGGAAAGGTCCCATGAAATCGTCCCCCAGCAATCGGAACACTTCAACTCCAAGATGTAGTTCTGAGGCATCTCGTTTCTCTTGCTTATACTCCCCATCCTTTGGCATGAATTGCATCGAGATATGAAGGCGTGAGCATCTCTGAACATAGTAGGCCCACAGAAACCGGCTTGGAGGATCTGGGAAACAGTCTTGAAGTGGCGAAGTGACCAGCATAAGAGGAACCATGGCAGTGGTAAGGATCCCTGGAATATCAGCCTCTGGAACACATCTCTGAAGATCCCATCCTTTGCTTGCCGATAGAGGTACGGCTCATCCCAGAAGTAGTGCCTTGCCTCCCTCAAAAATTCCTCTTCTCATTCCCAGTGAACCTTAAAGGCTCTTTCTCAGCTGCCAAGAAGTTGGCAATCTCAGCAAAAACCATGGAAGATTCGGGTACTCCTTTCTGAATCACTGCAACGAATGCTCCTTCTACGCGGGAACAATCCTTAATGGCAGGTGATGACTGCTCCATGTTGCGCAGACCAATCGCATTGACGTACTCCATCGGTTGTTCCACTCAAGAACTGTCTCATCTGACACTTTCATCCTGGAGAGATGATCTGCCACTCCATTATCAACTCCCTTCTTGTCTCTTATCTCTAGATCAAACTCTTGGAGCAAGAGGATCCATCTTAAGAGGCGCGGTTTAGCATCCTTCTTCGTGAGCAGGTACTTGAGAGCCGCGTGGTCTGTGTGCACAATCACCTTTGATCCAACCAGATAGGATTGAACTCTCAAAAGCGAACACGATGGCAAGGAGCTCCTTCTCTGTGGTTGCGTATCGGCATTGAGCTTCATCTAAAGTTCGGCTTGCATAGTAGATCACGTGAAGCTTCTTGTCTTTTACGCTGTCCAAGACTGCTCCCACTGCAAAATCACTGCATCTGTCATGATCTCAAAAGGGAGATCCAGTCTGGAGGTTGGACAACTGGTGCACTGACTAGGGCTCCCTTGATCGTATGGAATGCGGCTAAGCAGTCACTGTCAAAGGCAAACTGAGCTTCCTTGCAGAGCAACCGAGTGGTGGTCTCGCGATCTTAGAGAAGTCCTTGGATGAACCTCCTGTAGAAAACCAGCGTGTCCCCCGAAACTCCTGATTCCCTTCACTGAAGTTGGTGGTTGCAGGCTCATCATGACCTCGATCTTTGCCTTGTCCACCTCAATGCCTTTCTCGGATATCTTGTGTCCCAGAACAATCCCATCTCTCACCATGAAGTGGCACCTTCCCAGTTCAGCACCAGATGCTTCTCCTCGCATCGCTTCAGTACCCTGCACAAATTTGACAAACAGACATGAAAGGAGCTTCCATAGACGCTGAAATCGTCCATGAAAACCTCCATTATGTCTTCGATCAGATCAGTAAAAATCGACATCATGCATCGCTGGAAGGTCGCTGGGGCATTGCACAAGCCGAATGGCATCCTCCTGTATGCATATGTTCCATAAGGGCATGTGAACGTCGTCTTCTCCTGATCACCTGGATGGATGGGAATCTGAAAGAAACCTGAATATCCATCTAAAAAGCAATAGTAAGGGTGGTTAGCCAATCTCTCAAGCATTTGATCAATAAAAGGAAGTGGGAAGTGATCCTTACGAGTCGCAGCATTCAACTTACGAAAATCAATGCACATGCGATGACCAGTAATTGTTCTAGTGGGGATCAATTCATTCTTTTCATTTGTTATCACAGTGATCCCCCTTTCTTAGGAACTACATGCACAGGACTAACCCACTTACTATCAGAGATCGCATAGATCACACCTGCTTCTAGAAGTTTCATTATCTCTTTCTTTACAACATCTTTTAGATTCGGGTTTAACCTCCTCTGATGTTCTACAGAAGTCATCGATTCATCTTCCAGGTGTATTCTATGCATGCACAAATCAGGTGAAATGCCAGGTATGTCAGCTAGAGAGTAACCCAAAGCCTTACGATACTTTCTCAGCTCACACAAAAGCAGAGCAGTCTCTGCATTGTTCAGGTCAGCATTTATAATGACAGGATATGTAGAGTTGGGTCCAAGAAATGCATACCTGAGTCCCTTGGGAAGGGATTTGAGCTCTACCTTTGGAGCTTTCAGCTCGCTCCATGAGTCATCAGTCTGAGCTGCCGGAACAGACGAGTTCTGAGGTGCGGTTGTTCCAGTCGCTGTGCTGGAGTCACTGTTCTCCCCCAGACTTAGATTCGCCACCATCCTCTCCATAGTCCTGGCTGAATCCAGGAACTTGGCATAGGCATCAGCATCAACATTTTCTAAGCTCTGCTCGGCTTCAGCTCTGACTAAGGCGAGTTCAAGTGGATCCTCGGTGAGAATCTCCTCGATCATTCCTTCATGCGGCTCTAACGGATCACCATCTTCTTGGACAGTGAAGGTTTGTCCATCCAGCATCGGCTTCTTGAGCATCTGATCCATCTCGAACTTCATCACAATATCTCCAAGGTGGAGATCAATCTTCCCTTGTCGGACATCAATGATAGCTCCAACAGTGCAAAGGAATGGTCTGCCCAGGATCAGGGGATCATTGGAGTCTTCCTCGACTTCCAGAACAACGAAATCGGCAGGAACAATCGTGTTTCCAACCAGAACTTGAAGATCTTCGAGGATTCCAACTGGAGACTTCACAGATCGATCAGCAAACACTAGTGACATCCTGGTAGGCTTGAAGTCCGTGTATCCAAGGCGCTTGGCCACAGTATATGGCATGAGATTTATGCTTGAGCCTAGATCAACCAGTGAGCATGAGAAGAGTGTTCTGCCAATCTGAACCGAGAGAACGAATTTTCCCGGATCACCCAGCTTCTTGATCCTTCTGTTCTGGAGCACCGCACTGCACTCCTTAGAGACAATCATGAACTCGCTGTCATCAGATATCTTCCCAGAGATCAATCCCTTGACGAAGCTACGCATGGATGGTATCATCTGGATCGCACTCATCAGAGGGAGCTTGATAGTTAGGTCTTCCAGCATCTTCCTGCACTTCATCTCTTCCTTATCCTTGCGTGTAGCCTTAGCTGGAACAGGATAGGGCACCTTCGGTACATACTGGCGAGCAGAAGAGGGTGCTGCAGTCGGTGGAACAACCCCAGCGGGTCGCTCTGCTTCAGGCGGAACAGTCTCAGTAGGTTGTTCTGCGTCGTCCTCATCTGTGCGTACATCCTCAGGTGGCTGATCCGACTCCTTCTGCTTCCCTTTCTCAGCCGATGTGAATCTCCTGGGGTCTAGATCAGGCAGTTGCTTTCCACTCCTCAAACCTACTGCATTGCACTCCTTGGGATTCTTGTCTGTTTTTCCAGGGAGAGTTCCTTGCTGTCTCTTCACGTTCTCAGCAGTCTGAGCAATCTGAATATCCATCTGTCTCATATGGCTTGAGACATTGTCATACTTCACACTCAGGTCATTGAACATATGATTCATCCTGGTGTTGATGTCGTTAGTGACCTGGTTCAGTGCTTTCCCTTGGATCTGCTGTCCTTGGAGCAGCTGGCTCATCATATTGGCGAGGCTCTTCATGTCATCATGCGGAGCAGTCTGAGTCGGTTGTGCAGCTTGCTGATTAACCGGCTGTTTCTGGCTGTGGAACTGGGCGTTCTGAGCTGGGTTAAGGACAAAGGTTCTTCCCTGATTGCCATAAGGCCTTTGGTATCCACTGTTCTGACTCTGGTTCCCTTGAGCCTTATCGTCTGGTTTAGGGGCATTGAACAGGTGGGGATTGTTCCTCACGTTAGGGTTCGGGTGATAGTTCTTGAACTGCCATCCTTGCCCATTCACGTAGCTCACTTCATGCTGATCCGCGGCAGACTGATCTGCCTCTGATGCGCCATCCGCGGTAGCTTTATCCTGTGGAGATTCTTCCATGATGAAGACCTGGTTCTGGTTACTCTTAATCAGCTGATCGACCTTGGCAGAGAGCTCATCAATCTTGCTGTTGTCGATGCTCTTCACCTTCTGAGAGCGATCAGTCTCGCGGTTATTGTCAGCTGAGCTTGAGGCCATGTTCTCAATCAACTCGAATGCGCCTTGAGTGGACTGAGTCATGAAATCTCCCTTACTGGCTGAGTTCAAGGCGTTCCTGTATTCCCAGCCTACTCCATCGTAGAACACTCCCAGCAGATAGTCTTCTTCAAAACCGTGATGTGGGCACTCTCTGCGGTAGACATTGAATCGCTCCCAAGCATCGCAGAACGGCTCGTCCACCAATTGTTTGAAGGTCACGATCTTCTGTCTCAGAGCTGCCGTCTTCGATTTTGTGTAGAAGTGGCTTAAGAAGGCTTCTCGGACTTGTTCCCAGGTGGTGAGTGATCCGGTGGGCAGTGAATCAAGCCAGCGAGCAGCCTTCCCATCAAGAGAGAAAGGGAACAGAGTACACTTGATGTAATCGGGTGGTACTCCATTCGCTTTAGTGAAACCACACATCTTCTCAAAGTGCTCGATGTGGTCCATCGGTATCTCAGCAGGAAGCCCATTGAAGATCTTCCTTTGCACTAGACTTATCAAGGCTGGCTTGATCTCGAAGTCTTGCCTAGTGCACGGTGGAGGGGTTATGGCAGATCGCGTAGCAGGCAGATTACGCAGTAAGTTTCTCTGGCCGATCTGGACCACTTCCTCCTGTTGATTTGCAGCATTCAGAGCAGCTTGCTCGGCAGCAGCTTGCTGCGCTTGGATCGTCTGCTGCATCTGCTGCATCTGCTGTTGCATGAGTGCAAGAGCAGCAGTGAGATCATCTGGATGATCACCCATGTTGGTGTTCGTTGATCTCGGCTGTTGACGGTTCTGTCGTTCCAATCTCGCTAGTTCCTCGTTAGAAAGCTGATGTAATGGCCCTTGTGCGTTGCTCCTAGTATGTCTACTGGTCATGCACCTGGATCATCAGCTGAAACAAAGAAAATAACACGAGTCAGATATCTTAGACTAGATATGAAACCGAAAATTAGAGGTAAAAAAAATCTGGTCCCCGTGGCAACGGCGCCAAAACTTGATACACTAAAAATGAATCCTTGCTACTGCCAAGTTAACAGCTGCAATTGTAGTACTTGAGATTCAAATCCAGAGGACCAGTCTACACTCTAGTTCTATAAGTTTCAGAATCAAGCTAAGAAGAAGATATGATTTGGTTGAAATAGGCGATAGTAAACAAGCAAAATAAACACGAGATTAATTCAATTAAACAAGAGCTAGCCTAGGGTATTTCATTGGGTGTTGAATTGGAGCCAAACAATTATTCAAGCGCGATGAAGTGCTTTCTAGAACTCGGATCACTCAGCTGGAACACTCCACTGTCGTGGTAGTGATCGCTTTGCAGATCGATCTCACCACCTAACTGTCGTTGGGATGAGAATCGATTGCAAGCTTTAGAGAACAGGTCCGATCAGTTCACTTACCACCCTAATATCTACTTTCGCTGATTAGGGATACTAAGCTCATTCAATACATGCCAAGTTATCATCCTAAGCGGTTAACTAAGTGATGAACTAGTGATCTAACATCAAGTGATCAGTTTAATGAAAGCAGTAAGAACAGTATGAATGAAGAACAGTTATGGATCGCTTATCTATGTTTAGCTCATGTCTCAACACCCTAAAAACCCTAGGCGAGCAAGGTCACTACTCGATCATGATGCACATAAACAAAGACATAAATCCTGAATAAAATTGCATAAGAACAGAGTATGAAACAATAGGGTTCAGATGATCTTCTCTATGAGAGGATGGATTCTTCTCCCTTACAAGTTGCAGATCGCAATACTCAGTGTTCTCTTGTAAAAACTAGCGTAAGAAAAATAGAAAATAGATAGATGGCGTTTTATATGGAGGCGCCAATCAGAAGAAAAGAGATTAGGGCAACAGGGCTTAAAATCCCGAAATAGGAGTT
This sequence comes from Raphanus sativus, assembly GCF_000801105.2. NCBI lineage: Eukaryota > Viridiplantae > Streptophyta > Magnoliopsida > Brassicales > Brassicaceae > Raphanus > Raphanus sativus. Next base: position 22,145,220 of record NC_079517.1, on the reverse strand, counting down.
TCCATATTCGTCTGGAACAATCGCCGGATCACTCCGTCTGCTTGTTCCGCTTGAGAGAGAACAGTCTCGGGATTGTTCTCTTGAGTGTTCTCCGCAGGAATGCTCCAAAAGGACTTCTTTTCATCAGGCACCTTCTCTTCTTTCTTCTGCTAACTCCAGACCTGTAAAAGGTCAAAAAGGACTAGACTGACACGAATTAGTGGCTTCAAACAAAAGAAAACATATATACAATGATGTGAAAAACACCATATATCAATGTACTGGATGACTTTATGGGTCACCGGACTTTGGATCGAGTGAACCGCATGTTAATAAATAAATTAATTAATTTTACTATAAACCAAAGTTAAATATTATATAAACTTTTTATAAAACATAAAATAATAGTTTGGATATGTACATATTTTATGTTTGAAAAACATTTAGAAAATACTTAACTTTAGTTTCTATATATTATTATTTTCATTTGACATACAAAATAGTTTAGATTATTTATTTACTTTTAACAAGTTAAGATTTATGACATACGAAAAATATCAAAATTTAAAAATTCATAAATATTTATCTATTAGTTTAACAAGTGTTTTAACCGGGTTCCAGATTTTAGTGATTTTTTGCGGGTTCTTTGGTTTTTTAAATATTGGTATTTCACAAAACCTAAACCGGATTTATCTTGAGTCATCGGATTTACCGGTTCAACTGCATGTCCGGATCGGGTTTCAAAACACCGAGGATGGGACTTTGATTTTCGGGTCGATTCCGATTTGGGTTTTTTGGGTACAAATATTCTTGACTAATTATGTTAGGTAACTACTAAGAAAAAATTATATGTTGCAAACTTTATGAATAAAGTTTAAAAATAATATGTGAAATGTATATGGACAAGTGTATAGTTATGCAACTTGATATATTTAATATAGTTACCAAAATTAAATTAAATTAAATTAATAATTAGTTAAAATATATTAAAAATAAAAAAATAAAAATAAATTAAAACAAAAATATACCCGCCCTTTAGAGGGCGGGTCAAAATCTAGTTAATCTTCTCTATTAAAATAGAAGTACAAAAAAAATCTACTATGAAAAAGTCATAGTTGGACTATTAAAAAGTAAACAGAAATATTATAAGTCCAACTGTATATAATGTTTTTATTATCTAAACAATAAATAAAACATCTTTAGATATTGTGAAGATATTTTAACAGATTTAAATATTAGTCTAGATGGTTGGTTGTGGGTTAAAAGAGTGTTAATACTTAAAAGTAATAATCCGAAATTTAGTGAAGGCATATTATTTTTCTACAGTTACAATTCTTTTTAATAATGGTGCACCCACAGATTAAACATGTAATATACCGGATGCCCATCACTTCATTTTTTAAATGACTCAAAATAATTTCTGAGTAAGAAATACACCTTACATTGTTAATCTTATATCATTTTGTTATATGTATATTAAGTTTGAATTCAAAAATATAAATACGTTAAATAATATAAATATAAATATGATTTACCTAATGAATTGTACGTAAAGAACAGTAGCAAAAATTATATAAATTTAGAATTACAATAAAAATAAACCAGATATATATATGTATAAAAATAAAATTAAATCCGCACGGATGTGCGGGTCAAACTCTAGTACATGTTAAAACACGTCATGGATTCTATTGTAAATAAGAGAAGCTTTGGGAAAAAAACTGCAATTCTCAAGGTTGTGACTAGCATTGAATGACGCCCACTGAGTCTCGAACGACCCCCACTGAGTCGAACGGAGCTCATGCTGATCAGTAGCCAACAAGTTTTTAACATCTTTCAAGTATTGGAATTTGGCCCCCAAGCTTCCATTATTTACAAAGAAGACCTTGATGTGTTTTAACATATATTATTTATTGAGAAAAATGTCATTTAAATCATCAAATTTCAAATTTGGTTGAAATAAAATACCAACATTTTGGTAAACAGAAAAAAATACTAAACTTTTGTTGACAAATCATTTTAATCATAAAGTTTCGTTGACCATATTTAACTAAGAGTATGCCTAAAATGACTTTTAAAGTTGATGATGGCACAAATATAAAGCAACATTTTAAAACAATTGGATGTTAATTTTTAGAATAAATTATTTAGTAACAATGACATTTTATAAATATATATATTGCATAAAAGTATGAATTTTTTCATTATTTTTTTCAAAATAAAATTTAACAAATTTTATTTATATTCTAAAATAGTTAGTTAACATATCATCAACAACATTTTGGATCTTAACGGTTGAATTAATATTTCACTAATTTATTTTGAATAATAAAATATAATCCAAATAAAATTGTATAAATAGTTTTAAAAAATTGAACGTAAGTAATTATAAAAGTTCTTCGAAATCATTTTTCAACTAAATACTCAGTTAGAGATATGTTAACTAACTATTTAGAATATAAATGAAAATAAGACAATCGTTTACTTTGAGAAAATGCAAAAACTTATATATTTCGGTTTGGGTTATTTTTTATTATTAGTGTTATAGTTACTAAAAATAAATTTCCATATTTAAATTTTAATATTTTGGAAAATATTGATTTACATTTTTGCCAAAAATACATTCACTTTAAAAGTCATTTTAGGCATACTATTGTTGTTGATGATTTTTAAGAATTAGTCACCTTAGTTATTCCTTGGAAAATCCCATTACTTCCCATTCTCAAGATTTAGTCAAATGATTCTCCAATATATTCCTTCTGAAACATCTAAGGTGATTTTTAAGCGCAATCCTACCAATGATCTTTTGATTTGTTTGAGAATGAGGCACTTTCTGCTATTTCAAAATTCTTCTCAAAAAGGTTTCTGACTTCAGCATTGAATGCAACTATACTTGATCTTATTCCAAAATTCTCGGGAACAAATACAATCTATGATTTAGTGCCCAATGCATGTCTGAATACTTTCTACAAAGTAATCTCTTGGTTACTTGTTAAGCTACGAAAAACAATTCTATCAGATTTGATCTTACCAAACAAGATAACATTTGTTAGGGGAAGAATTCTTTTGGATAGTACACTTCTAGCTTCAGAGACAGATGACATTAAAAGTTGATATTGCATAAGCCTTAAATTGTGCAAGCTAAAATTTTGCTATCTTTGTCTGAAAGAGATACATGTCCTTGTTGTACTCTAAGTTGGATACAAGCTTGTATATCCACCCCCGCGCTACTATATTGGGTATAATGCTTGTGTTGATGGTGATTTCAATGGCGGATGGGAACTTCGCCAAGGTGATCATTTGTCACCTTATTTGCTTGTATTGATTATGAATGTTCTATCCTTAATGCTAAAAAAATAGCAGCTAATGGTTCATTCTCCTATCACTACAATTCTGAAAACAAAGTTTATTCACCTCAGCTTTGCTGATAATGTGCTGATATTAATCTCCCCGGTCCAAGCTGTAAGAGAATTTGAGCACCTTTCTGGTCTGTCCATCAGCCGTGCGGCCTTCTTTCTATTCTCCGTGCTTATCTGAGGATGAGATTGACCAAATCTACTTCTCAATGGGGTTATCTCATGGTATGTTACTCGTTTTCTCCTATGGTGTTTTTGTTTGCACCAAGAAGCTTACAATAATAAACTTTGAGCCTCTTCTTCAGCGTGTCAAGATCAAAATAAATTGTTGGTCAGTCAGGACATCTACCTTCGTTTTTCCAAAAAAAAAATACATTGAGAAAAGTATATCCATGTGTTCTTCTTTTTCTTTTATGGAAAGAAACACTTGATGGAAAGAACTATGCAAGAGTAAGTTGGGATTCTATCACTAGAAATAAAAGATGGACTGGGACTCAAAAATAAGCATCTCTGGAACCAAGCGTTCCTCTTGAAGTTTTGACTTTTATTCTCTAAATCCGGATCAATCTGGGTTAAATGGTTTCGTGATGAGATCCTCATGGGTAATCTATCAAATTTGTTGGTCTTTAACAAGAGACAAAAATATTACTGGCTTGCAAACACTCTCTTGGAACAAAAACATGTTGTATTTGATTGGCCATGCAACAGGTAGGGAATTGGAGAACATTTAGATTTTTGTTGGACAATTGGTCTCCATGTGTCTTCCAAAATACTTACCTGGAATCGCCATGAGAGTTTAGCAAGTCAAAATGCTGAGAACCTTGCTTCTCATCATCACGTCGAGCAAGCGTCTCCTGAAAAGGGAGAAACTCAGCCACATGAGTTGGAACGACTCTGGGAATGGGGGAACTCGACGAACTCGTACGAATGGCAGTGTTCATCTCAGCATCACGGTTTCCTTGCTCACCTTGGGAAGTAGACATCTTAACTGAGAGAAGTAAAAAAAATAGAGAAAATTAAAGAACTGTGGAGTGAATCCGGAATGAATGCCCAAGAACTTATAGGAATCGTTTCTGCAATTAAATAATGGCAAAATTTTAGAACACAAGAGAAAAGGCAATTATGTTCGTAAATTCCAATTAAACGCACATACCTCGCCGTATCACGCTCAAAACTCACAACCTGGAGGGCTAACTATTAAGGTCAAAAACGGTAATCTCGAAATCAACGTCCAAATTTGCCAAGCTACTGTTTCGGAAACCTTTTCAAAATAATTTTGAAATGATCTTAGGAACAAGTTGTGGGAATGAGTATACACGTGCATCGAAAACACCATTCATTCTCCCTGCCCTGAGACTGGAATGATTCGAAATAGAACCTCCCCGCCCTGAGACGGGAATGATTCGGAACAGAACATTCCCGCCCTAGGGAGGGCACATTCCGAGCGAGAAACACCTCATCTTTGGGCGTGCACGGTTCAAGACCATACCTCCCCGCCCTAGGGCGGGCACGGTTTGAGACTAAACCTCCCCGCCCTAGGGCGGGCACGGTTCGATACCAGACAAGCCCCCTAGGGCTGGCATGGTTCAAGACCGAACCCCCATGCCCTAGGGCAGGCATATTTCGAGACCAGACTCCCCGCCCTAGGGCGAGAATGGTTTGAGACAGAACCTCCCCACCCTATGGCGGGCACAATTCGAGACCAGACTTCCCCGCCCTAGAGCGGGCACAATTCGAGATAGGACCTCCCTGCCCTAGGGCAGACAAAGTTCAATCCAAACGTCCATGCCCTAAGGCGGTAACGGTTCAAAATCGGACCTCCCCACCTTAGGGCTAGCATGGTTCGAAACCCAACCTCTCCGCCCTTGGGAAGGCACGGTTCAAAGCTGAACCTCCCCGCCCTATTGCGGGTAGGTTCAAAACCGAACCTCCTTGCCCTAGGTCGGGCACGATCCATAACGCTCACTTCCCTGCCCTAAGGCAAGCACAATTTTAGCTTTCGTAGTCTTGATCGATTTGTTTCTCTTTTGTCTCGATTGAACTCACTGTTGAAGTTTTACGATAAAAATCACAAAGACTCGTCTTTCATAAAAAAAATCGACATTAAACATGTAAAACGCGTCGTACAAATGGTGATTTCTATGAAAAAACTATAAAAATGCTTAAGCCAAAAAACGGCGTAAAAAATACTAAAACGTGACAAAAGCCTACTTGCAATTCGAGACGATAATGAGCCCAAAGACTATGACAATGTATTTGATTTTCGTAGAAAATAAATGGAAAGAAGATAAATGTCAATTTTGCAAGATAATCATAAATATCGAGAAGATAAAGAAGATTTCCGCGAAGAGTTAAATCCGATTGGGGACAGAAAAGGAAAGATGACTGACTTTAGAGGCATATATAAGCAGAGCCAAAGCAGAGGGAGTGGGGATCCAAAAATTTAGACCTATGAAATTTCTGTTAGCTTTAGAAGAACTTAGAACTTAGGTGGCTTGACTAGCGAGTTTTATACTTCAAACGTTCTTCCGCTTTATTTGTGATTCTCCATTGACAATTTCTTATTCATCTTATTTTTGGTGAAATTGTGTATCTCAGTTCATCTTATTCAATAAAACGCATCTGTGAAATTTACCATCGATATTATGTTATCTTTATCGTTTTTCGTATTCTTGAGTTTTAGTAGAGATCTGGGACCTCAGGAAAAGTTAGTGTTTTCTGGCTTTTCTCCATTAGCGGAAATCGACGATGCAAATTTATGTTCTCACAGGTTAATTCCCTAAATTTCTGCTGGCTTAGCTTGGGTTTTTCGTGGTAAGTATTACATGCTTGGTTCACCTTTGCAAATGAGCTCTACAGATACCCCTTCATATGTATGGAATAGTCTTTCAACTATAAGGCCATTGTTGTTATTAGGGATTATACATAAGATACATTCAGGTTATAAGGTGAAATCATGGGAGCATCCTTGAATTAGAACTACTGGCTCAATTTGTACTTTCAAATCTCGGTTTTTTGCAAAAGGATTTCACAAGAGACAATGCCTCGACTAAAAAGAGACATTCAGCCCTTTTCTTAAACATACCACAGTCTGGCGGTACTCGAAATAGCAGTGTCTCGTAACTCGATGTCAACAATGAATTCTTGCAAGAAAACTTAAATGAAGATGTATGCATGGTCCAACCAGCTAGATTTGTTGACAAAAACCGACCTCATTATGTATGCAAACTTCACAAAGAGCTATATGGCCTAAAACATGCTCTTTGTGCATGGTAAGAAGAATTATGCAACCTCCTTACAGCCTCTGATTTCAAAATCTCTCTATCGGATGCAGCTCTCTTCGTCATATGAATCTCGGGTATATCCATATTTGTAGACGATATAATTTTTACATGACATGACCTAAACTGCTTCAGCAGTTCATTGATATCCTGCCCAAACATCTCTCTCTCAACGATTATGGAGACCTCAGTTACTTCTTGAGCATCAAAGCAACACACTCAACCTTTGGTCTTCTATTGACTCAAACCAAGTACATCACGGATCTCCTTGATCGCACCAACATAACAGATGCTAAAATTCGTTCCACCCATGCTAGCAAAGGAACATCTAACTTTATTGTATGGTACAAGCCTCACTGACGGCACGATGTACATTATAACAGTTGGCGATCTACAATACCTGCAGTTCGTCCAGCCTGACATTGTTTTCGCAGTGAACAAACGATTACACCTCAAAAATCATAAACATCATCTATATTGGCTTCAATCCTATCTCCTGGACTTCAAGAAAACAAAAGACAGTTGCAAGATCCTCGATAGAAACTGAGTACATAGTTGTTACAGACACAGCCTGTGAACTCATATGTTTCCTAATCAGTAATCTACTATGATAATGTTGGAGCTACATATCTTTTTTCTAATCCAATATTCCAGTTAGGAATGAAGCATGTAACCCTTAACTATCACTTCATTTGACAGCTTGTTCAATCTGATTTCCTCCATGTCTTACAAGTTTCCTCGAAAGACCTGATTGCAATGGCCCTTACAAAGCCAGTTACTTGCTCTCTGCTACATGGTCACTTGAACAATATTGGTTTATCTTAACTACCGGTCACCCAACTTGCGGGGACGTATAGGAAATACATATGAATATATTGTGTATATACTCTTTTCATATAGAAGAGATACAAGTAGCTCATTCATTTGTATATATACATATACTCATGTCAATCACTCTTTTAATAGTATACAATCATATTTTTTTTTCTTATTCTATACGGTCATCTTTCAAGAAAAAAGTTTAATTGAATAATACAATGATTTTTCGATGTTAAAGAAAACATAAATTTTGTTCCTCAGAATATTTATACTAAGAAACATGGGTTGAGCATGTCATCTTAATTTAAATATTGAACATCTATATCGATTTTGTTACTAGCCTAAAAATCAATTAATTTGTCGCTTAAGTCATTTACAACAATTTTTTTTTTCATTTACAACAATTTTTATGCTCAACTGATGTGCTAGTTTCGAAAAAAGTTAATGAACAAGTGAAACAAACTAGATCAACAATAAAATTATATTTGGTTTAAATTACTTTGATAAATTATGTTTATTTAAAATTACTTTCAAAGTGTGATAATTTGTAACCTAGAAATTTTATTAAACATCGACAAAAATAAAAGAAATTTTATTAAACTATCATAATTTTACTTTTTATTATTTCTAAAATATATATAATAAAATAAATAGAGTCATATTATTATTGGGAATTCGGCCAAAAAAATCATGAACTTTGCACGAATTGTCATAATAAACACGAACATATTGGCTGGCCAAAAAAACACCGAACTATATTTGATTTTAAACTTTAATCAGTAAGTTATCGCTGACTCGCCAAATTAAACACAAAGTTATCGCTGACTCGCCAAATTAAACACACCGTTACAGAATGATTAAACGACGTCGTTTTGAGATGCAATGAAACGACGTCGTTTTACCTATTTTTATTATCAAAAATATGTTGTTCGCGTGGATCGAACCTGAGAACTCATGGCCAAATGACGAGATCTCTTACCACTAGACTACTATCACTTTTTAGAATATCCATAACATGTTTTCTTTTATTGAGTATCAAACAAATCTCAAAAATCTAATTTTTTTTCAAAAAAATTCCAAAAAAATCTTAAAAATTCAAGAAAATTCTGAAAAGTAAAATTATAATTGAAATTACAAATAAGTTTTTTTTTTAAAAAATATCAATACACTAAAAATTTCAAAAAAAAATTAAAATAATTAAAAAATGCAACGAATTAAATTTAATGATTAAAAAAACTTGAAACATATTTTTAAATAAATTAACTTATGTAATATAAAATAAAATGATATTTATCACACTATAGATTTTAATATGAATAATGTATTTAAGATAAAATAGACAAATGATAATTAAGATACAATAAACAAATGGTATTATCACTAACTTTTTTTTCTAAAATATGATAATAATTAAATGAAAAACATATATAGGGTGATAAATATCATTTTTTTCTATTTTATCACAAATATATTCATTTATAAAAAAAATTGTATGATTAATGTATTTAAGATAAAATGCTCAAATGATCTTAGATACATTAATTTTTATAAAAAAAAATTAGTGTTTTGATTTTTTTTTAAATATTTATAATTTCAATTTTAATTTTACTTTTCAGAATTTTTTTGAATTTTTAAGATTTTTTTGGAATTTTTTAAAAAAGAATTTAGATTTTTCTAGATTTGTTTGATACTCAATAAAAGAAAACATGTTATGGATATTCTTAAAAGTGACTGTAGTCTAATGGCAAGAAACCTCGTCATTTGGCCATGAGTTCTCAGGTTCGACCCACGCGAACAACATATTTTTGATGATAAAAGTAGGTAAAACGACGTCGTTTCATTCCATCTCAAAACGACGTCGTTTTACTTAACGATTGATTAACCACCGTCTTAACTGTTGGTTAACGGTGTCTTAATCTGGTCGGTCAATCAAAGTTTCTTAATAAACTGATAAAAGTCAACAAAAGTTCAGGCTTTTTTTTGGCCAGTTTCGAGTCTATGTTTCTTTTGGTCAATTTCGCCATGTTCAGTGTTTTTTTGGCAGAATTCCCTATTATTATTACAAGTTGCTTATAATGTGAGTCAGCTAAAGGTTACAGACACGTGGACTAGACATTACTATCTGGCACTGGCAGTTTGGGAAGGCTCCTCCTTTTAGGCCGCCCTCATTGCTGACACAAGCACTATCAAAACTTGACGAAATTATCCACTTTTACCAAAGACATACTGTAACTACCAGGATCTTAGGAGTAAGGTCCATTTATTTTATTTTAATGAAAATCTATTTCTTTTTATTTTTGTTTCATATTAGAAGTTTGAGTTTTCTACCTTACTTCTTTCTTCTATATATTAGATTTCTCTTTTTCTCTATTCACATCAAGTCAAAGTATTTGTTTGCGGATGACAAGTTGTTGAATTAATCAACGATCAGTCCCTAGTGATTTTTTCCGGTAAGATTTCTGGGCAAGCTTTCAGCGAGATTTTCGGGCGAGCTTCTGGCGAGATTTCCGGGCGAGCTTCCAGCTGTTTTTCTAGTAAGTTTGTCGCCTCCATATTTCTAGTTATAGGAATCTATTTAGAGAATTCTATTTTAGGAAATCCGCTATTTTAGGAAAGTTTCTATTTTTGGAAAGTTTCTATTTTAGGAAACTTTATTTCCTGAGATCCTGAGCCTAAGTCGTTAACCCTCGTGTTGCAGTTGATCTCAGTTGACCATCTTCCGTTGTTCCTTCCAGCCAGTTGCTAAGGTGAGGGCTATTCCGTTAAATCCTGAGCTAGTTTAGTACTATTATTATTGAAAGTCTAGTTTCGAAACATGATCCGTCTTTATGAATCGAGTCTTTTTGAAGGTCTTGGTTGTTTATTATTATTTTGATTGTTAACCTGGAAATAGGATAATAGAGGATTCAACGGTTGTGTGAGAATGATTGATGTTAAAGACTGTTATATATATGTATATATGTAGTTATATAGTAAGGACTATGTGGTGAGTGCGAGGGTCCAGAGTGATTTGGGCTAGCGACGCATATGAGTACGGGGGCCCAGAGAAATCTGAGCTAGCGACGTATAGAGTGCGGGGGCACAGAGACATCTGAGCTAGCGATGCATAGTGGATGAGTACGGGGGCCCAGAGACGTCTGAGCTAGCGACGTATATTGTGTGGTGCGGGGTGCATAGACGTTTGCATATCGACGCATATTGGTGGAGTGCGGGGGTCCAGAGATGTCTGGACTATCGACGCATATTATGATATCGTATATCCGTATGAGGAGAATGCATGGTGTGTGGACTAGCTATGTACCATCAGCGTATTGTTTGTTTTGTGTGATGTACTAGGCATCTTGTATGTTCATGCTAGAACTATTCCTACATAGTCGTAGTGCTATGTACTGAGTCTGTGGTTTGCGGGTTAGCATCCCATACCTCACTGAGTGACTCCCCTGTTGCTCATCCCTCTTTCTTTTCCCTTTCAGGTGAGCCTGGCAGACAGTAGTGATTGACATCGGATTGGTGCTTTTGGGCGTTTTCTTTATTTCTTTTCCAGATTTCCGGTTTTATGCTTTAACGAGATTTTGAGATTTATTATACTATTTGGATTTAATGCAATTTATTGGATTTATGGAGATTTGAGATTATTTATGTGGAGTAATAAATAGAGATATCAGGATTATTTCTTTATTTATTATTTATTATTATTATTATATATTTTGGAAAATCGGGGTATTACAATTTGGTATCAGAGCGGGGTTCCGTCCCGGCTCTGACCCGGGACTGCGATTTATGGGACTCGGATTTCAGTGATTTTTCAATGTTTTGGGATTGGGAGTTTTTGAAAAAAAAATGCACCCTTCTGCCGAGCATCATTCGGTTAGTCGTTAGAGATTCTGATTTTCTTTTTTTTTTCTGCAGGTGAAGACCAAGTTTCTTTCGTTTCCATCGTCTATTACCTTGTATCTTTCTTTTCTTCGAAGCTCTGGACGTTCTTTCTTCATCTCTTTGGAATTCGGGATGAATTCCGATTAAGTGGGGGAGAATTGTAACGACCCGGATCTTAGGAGTAAGGCTCATTTGTTTTATTTTAATGAAAATCCATTTCTTTTTATTTTTGTCCCACATTGGAAGTTTGAGTTTTCTACCTCACTTCTTTCTCCTATATATTAGACTCCTCTTCTTCTCTTTATTCACATCAAGTCAAAGTATTTGTTTGCGCGTGACAAGTTGTTGAATTATTCAACGATCAGTCACTAGTGATTTTTTTCCGGTAAGATTTCCGGGCAAGCTTTCAGCGAGATTTTCGGGCGAGCTTCTGGCGAGATTTTTGGGCGAGCTTCCAGCTGTTTTTCTAGTAAGTTTGTCGCCTCCATATTTCTAGTTATAGGAATCTATTTAGAGAATTCTATTTTAGGAAATCCGCTATTTTAGGAAAGTTCTATTTTAGGAAAGTTTCTATTTTTGGAAAGTTTCTATTTTAGGAAACTTTATTTCCTGAAATCCTGAGCCTAAGTCGTTAACCCTCGTGTTGCAGTTGATCTCAGTTGACCATCTTCCGTTGTTCCTTCCAGCCAGTTGCTAAGGTGAGGGTTATTCCGTTAAATCCTGAGCTAGTTTAGTACTATTATTATTGAAAGTCTAGTTTCGAAACATGATCCGTCTTTGTGAATCGAGTCTGTTTGAAGGTCTTGGTTGTTTATTATTGTTTTGATTGTTAACCAGGAAATAGGATAATAGAGGATTCAACGGTTGTGTGAGAATGATTGATGTTAAAGACTGTTATATATATATGTATATATGTAGTTATATATTAAGGACTATGTGGTGAGTGCGGGGGCCCAGAGTGATTTGGGCTAACGACGCATATGAGTACGGGGGCCCAGAGAAATCTGAGCTAGCGACGTATAGAGTGAGGGGGCACAGAGACATCTGAGCTAACGACACATAGTGGATGAGTACAGGGGCCCAGAGACGTCTGAGCTAGCGACGTATATTGTGTGGTGCGGGGTGCAGAGACGTTTGCATATCGACGCATATTGGTGGAGTGCGGGGGTCCAGAGATGTCTGGACTATCGACACATATTATGATATCGTATATCCGTATGAGGAGAACGCAGGGTGTGTGGACTAGCTATGTACCATCAGCGTATTGTTTATTTTGTGTGATGTACTAGGCATCTTGTATGTTCATGCTAGAACTATTCCTACATAGTCGTAGTGCTATGTACTGAGTCTGTGGTTTGCGGGTTAGCATCCCATACCTCACTGAGTGACTCCCCTGTTGCTCATCCCTCTTTCTTTTCCCTTTTAGGTGAGCCTGGCAGACAGGAGTGATTGACATCGGATTGGTGCTTTTGGGCGTTTTCTTTATTTCTTTTCTAGATTTCCGGTTTTATGCTTTACCGAGATTTTGAGATTTATTATACTATTTGGATTTAATGCTATTTATTGGATTTATGGAGATTTGAGATTATTTATGTGGAGTAATAAATGGAGATTTCAAGATTATTTCTTTATTTATTATTTATTATTATTATTATATATTTTGGAAAATCGGGGTATTACAATTTGGTATCAGAGCGGAGTTCCGTCCCAGCTATGACCCGGGACGGCGATTTATGGGACTCGGATTTCAGTGATTTTTCAATGTTTTGGGATTGGGAGTTTTTGAAAAAAAAAATGCACCCTTCTGCCGAGCATCATTCGGTTAGTCGTTAGAGATTCTGATATTCTTTTTTTTTCTGCAGGTGAAGACCAAGTTTCTTTCGTTTCCATCGTCTATTACCTTGTATCTTTCTTTTCTTCGAAGCTCTGGACGTTCATTCTTCATCTCTTTGGAATTCGGGACGAACTCCGATTAAGTGGCGGAGACTTGTAACGACCTGGATCTTAGGAGTAAGGCCCATTTGTTTTATTTTAATGAAAACCCAATTCTTTTTATTTTTGTCCTATATTGGAAGTTTGAGTTTTCTACCTCACTTCTTTCTCCTATATATTAGACTCCTCTTCTTCTCTTTATTCACATCAAGTCAAAGTATTTGTTTGCGCGTGACAAGTTGTTGAATTATTCAACGATCAGTCTCTAGTGATTTTTTTGCGGTAAGATTTCCGGGCAAGCTTTCAGCGAGATTTTCGGGCGAGCTTCTGGCGAGATTTTCGGGCGAGCTTCCAGCGGTTTTTCTAGTAAGTTTGTCGCCTCCATATTTCTAGTTATAGGAATCTATTTATAGAATTCTATTTTAGGAAATCCGCTATTTTAGGAAAGTTCTATTTTAGGAAAGTTTTTATTTTTGGAAAGTTTCTATTTTAGGAAACTTTATTTCCTGAGATCCTGAGCCTAAGTCGTTAACCCTCGTGTTGCAGTTGATCTCAGTTGACCATCTTCCGTTGTTCCTTCCAGCCAGTTGCTAAGGTGAGGGCTATTCCGTTAAATCATGAGCTAGTTTAGTACTATTATTATTGAAAGTCTAGTTTCGAAACATGATCCGTCTTTGTGAATCGAGTCTGTTTGAAGGTCTTGGTTGTTTATTATTATTTTGATTGTTAACTTGGAAATAGGATAATAGAGGATTCAACGGTTGTGTGAGAATGATTGATGTTAAAGACTGTTATATATATGTATATATGTAGTTATATAGTAAGGACTATGTGGTGAGTGCGGGGGCCCAGAGTGATTTTGGCTAGCAACGCATATGAGTACGGGGGCCCAGAGAAATCTGAGCTAGCGACGTATAGAGTGCGGGGGCACAGAGACATCTGAGCTAGCGACGCATTGTGGATGAGTACGGAGGCCCAGAGACGTCTGAGCTAGCGACGTATATTGTGTGGTGGGGGGTGCAGAGACGTTTGCATATCGACGCATATTGATGGAGTGCGGGGGTCCAGAGATGTCTGGGCTATCGACGCATATTATGATATCGTATATCCGTATAAGGAGAACGCAGGGTGTGTGGATTAGCTATGTACCATCAGCGTATTGTTTGTTTTGTGTGATGTACTAGGCATCTTGTATGTTCATGCTAGAACTATTCCTACATAGTCGTAGTGCTATGTACTGAGTCTGTGGTTTGCGGGTTAGCATTTCATACCTCACTGAGTGACTCCCCTGTTGCTCATCTCTCTTTCTTTTCCCTTTCAGGTGAGTCTGGCAGACAGGAGTGATTGACATCAGATTGGTTCTTTTGGGCGTTTTCTCTATTTCTTTTTCAAATTTTCGGTTTTATGCTTTACCGAGATTTTGAGATTTCTTATACTATTTGGATTTAATGCTATTTATTAGATTTATGGAGATTTGAAATTATTTATGTGGAGTAATAAATGGAGATTTCAAGATTATTTTTTATTTATTATTTATTATTATTATTATATATTTTGGAAAATCGGGGTATTACACATATGGACATAGTCTTAAGAATAGAAAACCGAACTGTGTTAAACTTTTTTAACTAATGTTCAATAATTCTTTTGAATTCCATGAAAATCACGCCTTTTTTTTTAACTCTGGAAAATTATGCTATTACAAATTATAAAAATGTTACAGATGATTTTACAGCCGACAATTTTACAGAATCATGCATATTTTTACCACACTTTTTAATATAATGAAAACAATATTATAATAAAATATTTCGCTAGTTTTTTAGTACAGCTATATTATTCTAAATAACATATATAAAAGTATAAAGACATTGATCTCGGATCATTCAAAAGTATAAAGACATATATAAAAGTATATTATTCTAAATAACATATATAAAAGTATAAAGACATTGATCTCGGATCATTCAAACGTTTTTCTTGACATGCTGACCATAACGGATAGTTTTGTATGTGAAAACTGTAAACAGTGATAGGAACGACCCCACTTTTCTGCGTTTCCGTCAAAATTTATTTTGTTTTATATATATACTATGATAAGATACGCGCCTTGCTATACAAAAATAGAATATTAATATTTTGGTCGAAAATGTAAAATATAAATGTTTGTTTGGTTTACATAGAAAAATATATATGATTTAAAATTGTTTATACACTGATTAATATATTTTGTGATGAGGACATAGAACCAGACATCAACATTTCCACACTTAGACAAGCTCCAAAGACAAGATCAGGAACTAGAGGTGTTACTGCCAGCTTTAACAAAGCCATAGAAGTTCTTCTCATCAAGAGCAACATCAACACCAAGCTAGAAGCCATCACAAACCGCATGGATCAATTCACTATAACCGGAGGAGAAGCTAATAAAGATGAAGCTTATGTTATACAAGTTGGTCCAAAGGATGATGATAATATATGGTCCATTCTTCCTCACAAAGGGATGGTTTCCTTATTTGTCATCACGCCTAAATGAAACGGTGAGCATTGAGAAGAGAAGAGCAAGCCTTCAAACGACATCACTTCACAAGATCAAAAGAGGCTCCTCTCCAACGGCTACTTTCTTTTCAAATCTCATCCGCATCAAGGTAAGTAAGGTAAGTCCATTTACATTATGATTTATATCCTATGGTTTAACTTGCAGGGTCTTGAGACATTTTATTTCTTTTATTTCATTTCGTTGAGTCAGGCATTGTTTAGCCTATTCTTTCTTAAGTCCTAGATCGAGTCTTTGTATTGTTTTTGCTTCAAGACCCCTAGAAGGACACAACTGCATTGGACACTATATAAGTCCCTTATAAGCAGTCATGTATCTTTAACCTTTATGAAATATATGAGTCAGTTTGCCCCTAGCAACTACTAAGCCTTTTGAGAGTTTGTGAGAAGCATTCTTGAGAGCAAAATCGTGTTATATCAAGTTCCTCATCATAGAACTTGTGGTTACACTTCGATCCATCCATTGGTTGTGTGAATCAATCAAAACCTCACCACATCAAACCATCTCTTTGTCTTTGTTGAGTTGTTTATTCGAACAAGCAACTTAGATCCATATCCACATCTATCCCATTTGCCATCCATTGAATCATCAAGTTGGTTATACGACCAAGTGGTGTTTCTCATCTCCATTGGTGTCTTTGCGAGTCTCAATACAACCGGATCCATCACTCAAACCATCCTCTACATCAGATCCTTCCATCTCACTCCACTTCATTAGCAACCGGTTCATTGATCCTCACCCCTATCCAACCAGCTTGAGCAAGGCCCTCTTTGTGCCTATATCATTTTGGTATCAGAGCTTAAACGCTCCAAATCAGGTTGTTTCTTTTCTCTTTAGATAGATCGCTTAGTTTTGATAAAGAAAAACCCATAAAAATATATTTTTCCTTTAGTTCTTGTGTTTCACCATTGATAAGCTTATAGTTGTTCTTGTTTCATATAAATCGAAAAGAAAATAAAAGTTTGTTTTATTTTTATTGTTTGATCCGAAAATCCCAAGAAAAACCCAAAAGATTTCTGTTTTTGTGATTGTTGCATTTCGAGTTTCCTAGTATAGCTCCATCGCATATCATCTTTCCATCTTTAGAACAAGGCATTTGCATTTCGAGATTTCTTTCTTTTTGCATACTTCTTTGCTATCATATAGTTTTTATATCTCGGTCCTTTGCATTCCATTTGTAGTTTTATTTCTTTGATAACTTCACTTGATCTTGAAACTCTTTTCAGGTTAAGACATGGGAGACACTAGCTCAACTTCAGCTGATACCGCAACTACTATGGCTCAACTCCTAGTTGCAATGCAATCCATCAGTGAAAGGATGACTCGCCTAGAGCAAGGGCAACAAGCTCGAGCCAACCAACCGGCTCAAGGAGCAAACAACAATCCTCAAGACCAGCAACCACAACAACAACAACAACAACAACAACAACAACAACAACAACAACAACAACAACAAGACAACCCCCGAGCTGAGGATGATTCGGATAGTGACATGCCGAGTCTAGAAGAAGAAGAACAAAGACCCCCTCCTAGAAGAAATGCTAGAGATAGAGGAAGAAACCGAGGAAGAGGTCATGATCAAGAGCATGATCAATGGCAAGGAGGCAAGGACTTGAAGCTCACGCCACCAACCTTTGCTGGAAAGGTTAATCCTGATGCCTACATTGATTGGGAGACACGCATGGAGTACATCTTCGACTATTACCATTACTCCGAGCTAAGGAAGGTCTCTCTAGCTGCTGCTCAGCTCACTGAAACCGCCTTGACATGGTGGGATCGAGAGCTATCCGAGAGGAGAAGGCTAAGGCGTGCACCCATTGCTCTTTGGGATGACATGAGAGCCATGCTGAGGAGAAGATATGTACCAAGTTACTACTACCGTGACTTGCAAAAGAGATTCAGGAAGCTCACCCAAGGTTCCAAGACAGTTGAGGAGTACTATGAAGAGTTTGATGCTATGAGGAACCGCTTAGAAGTTCAAGATTCTGAGGAAACCTTGATGGCACAATTCTTGGATGGACTTCAAGATAGGATAACAAGAAAGGTGGAGAGACAAAACTATGAGCACTTCCATGATCTAATCCACTTTGCTATCCAAGCAGAGCAACACATCAAGCGCAAGACCGCAGCTACAAGTAGGAGTAAGAGCACTTGGACTCCACCAGCTCAAAGAAATGACAAGGGCAAGTCCATTGAGGTTGAGAGCCGGTTCAAGAAGAACTCCACTGCTGATGCATCTAAGGGCAACAAGGCTGATCAAAGCAAGCCTAGTGCACCTAGAAACCGAGACATCACTTGCTACAAGTGCCAAGGTAAAGGACATTATGCAAGAGATTGTCCTAATCAAAGAGTCATGATCCTTAGAGAAGATGGAGGATATGAGACTCAAGAAGAAGAAGAAGCGGATGCTACTGATGAAGAGATCACTGATTATCCAGATGAGGGAGAGATACTTGTGACAAGAAGAGTACTTAGTGCCATGTTCGAACCAGAAACCATTCAAAGGGAAAACATCTTTCATACAAGATGCACCATTGAATCTAAGGTATGTAGCTTGATCATTGATGGTGGTTCATGTACTAATGTTGCTAGCAAGTATTTGGTTGATAAGCTAGGTCTCAAGACAACCACGCATCCAAGACCTTATAGATTGAAGTGGTTCAATGATGAAACCGAGCTAAAGATTGGTGAACAAGTGGAAGTTTCTTTCAGCATAGGCCGATATGCTGACAAGGTAATTTGTGATGTGGTTCCTATGCAAGCTGGACATCTTTTTCTTGGCAGGCCTTGGCAATTTGATAAGGAGACCATACACAATGGACGCACCAACTACTATAGTTTCACTCACAACAACCGCAAGCACAACCTAGCTCCTTTAACCCCACAACAAGTCTTTGACTTGCAAAAGGATATGAGCAAAGGAAACAAGGTAAGTAAGACTAATCTCTATATTAGTCCATCTAAAGTTTTAAAATCTTTAGAAAACAAAACACAGGTGCTACTAATGATCTTTAAGGAAGGTGTTTTGACAGATTATAAAGATCAAGAACTCCCACCAGAAGTTGTGCAACTACTTGAGAAGTTCCCTGATATCTTTCCAGAAGATATTCCTGCTGGTTTACCACCAATAAGAGGAATAGAACACCAGATTGATCTAGTACCAGGAGCTCCATTGCCAAACCGACCAGCCTATAGAGTCAATCCGGAGGAAGCCAAAGAATTGGAGAGACAAGTGCAAGACTTGATGGACAAGGGATACATAAGAGAAAGTCTAAGTCCTTGTGCAGTTCCAGTTCTTCTAGTGCCAAAGAAAGATGGGACTTGGAGGATGTGTGTTGATTGCCGAGCCATAAACAACATCACCATCAAGTATAGACATCCAATCCCACGACTAGATGACATGCTAGATGAACTCAGTGGTGCCACTATCTTCTCAAAGATAGATTTGAAGAGTGGTTATCACCAGGTAAGAATGAAAGAAGGAGATGAGTGGAAGACTGCTTTCAAGACCAAGAGAGGTCTCTATGAATGGCTAGTCATGCCATTTGGTCTTACCAATGCTCCAAGCACTTTCATGCGCCTCATGAACCATGTTCTAAGGGAGTACATCTGTAAGTTTGTAGTTGTATACTTTGATGACATCTTAGTCTATAGCAACAGCTTAGAAGATCATCTTATTCATCTTGAAAAGGTTTTGGAAACCTTGCGCCAAGAGCATCTTTATGCTAATCTCAAGAAATGTACCTTTTGCACTGATCAACTAGTTTTCCTAGGCTTTGTTGTTAGTTCACAGGGTCTAAAGGTGGATGAAGAGAAGATCAAAGCAGTACAAGAGTGGCCCACGCCAACTACAATAGGTCATGTGAGGAGTTTCCATGGGCTAGAAAGCTTCTATAGAAGATTTGTCCGAGACTTCAGCACCATAGCAGCCCCATTAACTTCAGTAATCAAGAAAGATGTGGCTTTCAAATGGGGAAGTGAACAGGATGAGGCTTTTCAAAACCTCAAAGATAGTTTAACTAATGCTCCTGTTTTAGTCTTGCCTGACTTTAACAAAACTTTTGAGATTGAATGTGATGCATCAGGGACAGGTATTGGAGCAGTGTTGACTCAAGGAGGAAAGCCAGTAGCATTCTTCAGTGAGAAGTTACATGGAGCTACACTCAACTATCCTACCTATGATAAAGAGTTATATGCACTAGTGAGGTCATTGGAGACTTGGCAGCACTATCTACTCTCTAAGGAGTTTGTGATCCACACTGACCACGAGACACTCAAGTATTTGAGAGGACAAACTACCTTGAAGAAGAGGCACGCAAGGTGGCTAGAGTTTGTGGAATCTTTTCCTTATATCATCAAGTACAAGAAAGGAAAGGAGAACATTGTAGCTGATGCTTTGTCAAGAAGGCATGCGCTTATATCTTTGATGGAGGCCAAGGTAATGGGGTTTGAGCACATCAAAGAGCAATACCAAGAAGATCCAGACTTTGGAGACATCTACAAGCAATGCAAGCAAGCAGCATTCGGATCCTTCTATCAGCATGATGAGTTTCTATTTAAAGATAAGAGGTTGTGTATCCCACAAGGTTCCATGCGAGACTTGATCTTGAGAGAAGCACATGGTGGTGGACTTATGGGGCACTTTGGACGTGACAAAACCTTGAGTATAGTGGCAGAACACTTCTATTGGCCACACTTGAGAAGAGATGTTGAGAGGCTATGCGCAAATGCATTGTTTGTCTCAAAGCTAAATCCAGGTTACATCCTCATGGTCTTTACATTCCTTTACCTATTCCTGACCTACCTTGGGTAGATATTTCCATGGATTTTGTTTTAGGTTTGCCAAAGATCAGGAACAAGGACTCCATCTTTGTTGTGGTGGACAGGTTTTCTAAGATGGCTCATTTTATTCCTTGCAATAAGACTAATGATGCTACTCAAACTGCTGATTTATTCTTTAAGGAAGTGGTTAAGCTTCATGGTATTCCTAGAACTATTGTTTCTGACAGGGACACAAAATTCTTGAGCCACTTTTGGAGGACCATTTGGAGGAAGTTAGGTACCAAGCTCTTGTTCTCTACCACTTGCCATCCTCAAACTGATGGACAAACTGAGGTTGTTAACCGCACTCTATCCACTCTCTTGAGAGCCACGGTTGGTAAGAACTTGAGGAATTGGCTTGATTGTTTACCTTTCATTGAATTTGCTAGAGTTCCTCATTCAGCTACTAAACTTTCACCTTTTGAGATTGTGTATGGTTTTAAGCCAATGACTCCTTTAGATCTCTCTCCTATTCTACCACAAAAGGATCAAATGGTGAGTACTGATGGTGAGACTAAGGCTGAACTTATGAAGAGAATCCACCAGAAGGTTAAGGAGAACCTAGAGAAGCAAAATGAGCAAAACAAGAAGCAAGGTGACAAGGGAAGAAAGGAGGTTTCATTTGAACCAGGAGATTGGGTTTGGTTACATATGAGGTCCGAGAGGTTCCCAAAGCAAAGGAAGTCCAAGCTCTCACCAAGGGGAGATGGCCCATTCAAAGTCTTGAATAAGATCAATGACAATGCCTATCAATTGGAGCTGCCGGTTGAGTTTAATGTTTCTTCTACTTTCAATGTGTCAGACTTATCTTACTTTCATGCAGATGAAACTGTTCTGAGGTCAGAACCTTCTCAAGAGGGAGAGAATGATGAGGACATAGAACCAGACATCAACATTCCCACACTTAGACAAGCTCCAAGGACAAGATCAGGAACTAGAGGTGTTACTGCCAGCTTTAACAAAGCCATAGAAGTTCTTCTCATCAAGAACAACATCAACACCAAGCTAGAAGCCATCACAAACCGCATGGATCAATTCACTATAACCGGAGGAGAAGCTAATAAAGATGAAGCTTATGTTATACAAGTTGGTCCAAAGGATGATGATAATATATGGTCCATTCTTCCTCACAAAGGGATGGTTTCCTTATTTGTCATCACGCCTAAATGAAACGGTGAGCATTGAGAAGAGAAGAGCAAGCCTTCAAACGACATCACTTCACAAGATCAAAAGAGGCTCCTCTCCAACGGCTACTTTCTTTTCAAATCTCATCCGCATCAAGGTAAGTAAGGTAAGTCCATTTACATTCTGATTTATATCCTATGGTTTAACTTGCAGGGTCTTGAGACATTTTATTTCTTTTATTTCATTTCGTTGAGTCAGGCATTGTTTAGCCTATTCTTTCTTAAGTCCTAGATCGAGTCTTTGTATTGTTTTTGCTTCAAGACCCCTAGAAGGGCACAACTGCATTGGACACTATATAAGTCCCTTATAAGCAGTCATGTATCTTTAACCTTTATGAAATATATGAGTCAGTTTGCCCCTAGCAACTACTAAGCCTTTTGAGAGTTTGTGAGAAGCATTCTTGAGAGCAAAATCGTGTTATATCAAGTTCCTCATCATAGAACTTGTGATTACACTTCGATCCATCCATTGGTTGTGTGAATCAATCAAAACCTCACCACATCAAACCATCTCTTTGTCTTTGTTGAGTTGTTTATTCGAACAAGCAACTTAGATCCATATCCACATCTATCCCATTTGCCATCCATTGAATCATCAAGTTGGTTATACGACCAAGTGGTGTTTCTCATCTCCATTGGTGTCTTTGCGAGTCTCAATACAACCGGATCCATCACTCAAACCATCCTCTACATCAGATCCTTCCATCTCACTCTACTTCATTAGCAACCGGTTCATTGATCCTCACCCCTATCCAACCAGCTTGAGCAAGGCCCTCTTTGTGCCTATATCATTTTGAGTATAGAAGTCTAAATTAGGATCAAATATCTTGCTTTATATTTTAATATTTGGGATTTTGTAAAGTTTTTTGTGTAAAATTAATAATTTTGATCATTTTTTCCTAAATAATCTTGATAATATATTTATATTTGATGTTTTTAAGACGATTTATATTTTTAATAAAAAATGAGACAAAAAAACTAATAAATGTTGTTATATTTTTTTAATAAAGTAATAACATATAAAATAATATATTGTTAATTAAATTTGCTTTTTTATATTGGGCTAATTACACATTATTATACATTCTAAAGCCCATCCAGTTTTGTCCGAATTTAGAAAACTCTGTAAGATCCAATCGATGTTATTTACAAATGCCAGATACTTAATATATATATTTTAATAACATCTTCACTTCGATTGCTCTCCTCGATATCATCGTTTAAGAAAAAAAAACTTTCGGGTTCCTCTTCTTCTTCGATACCATTGTCGATCCACAGCAAAATCCTCCCAATTTAAGAAGGTTTCATGTCTCCGACAGAGGTATGTTTCAGATCCGAAAATGAAGAATCTATATTGCTTACTCGCTTGTTTAATATACTGATATCTCCGCAATTGATTGTCGCTTATTTGTAATTATTTTCAATCAGATGTAGAATAGAGATCAAAATCGTATTTAGAAATGTCAAAGGAGCCTAAATCGGCTGTGAAACTCCTCAAAAAATCTTTGCAAAAAAGAATACTCATCATAAGAATGACCCAACGGCTATTCGATTACTGCATGTCAACGATCAGATAAGTAATCTTCATTGCTTTAATATAATGTTTCAGTTATATAATTATGTTCTGATCGAATGTAACTCTCAATATCATAGAAAATAATATAACTTTTTATTTGTCTATAAATAAATATGTTTGAAAACCTTCCACCAATGGGTTTGATAGAAAGTTATGTTGAATCTATTAAGAATTAGTATATGAGTTTACTTAAAAATGAATTTGAGTATGATGTTTTTAATTTTACGATATAAGAAATATAATTTGTCCGTTAGTGTCACTGATGAATTTATTCCTTCAAAATGTATATTCCTCTTCATCCGATATCATTGACACCATCGAAAGTGGTTTCGGCTCCACAAATGCCGTTGACATATTAACGTTAGGAAACCTAATTCACAAAAAAGGCAGAATACCACTCTCATCAGCCGATCAATACATTTACTTTTATTTATTCTATGAAAGCTTACAATGCTATGAAATCTTCTATGTCCTTCATATCGGGATTAATGGCAATAGAAGACACATTGTATACATTGGAAACATTTCGCTCATCTACAAAGAAATATATCGTCACATATATGAAATAAAAAATCATTCATAGAGAAAGAAGATTCTATTAAAATCAACTACTTATAATTCTGAAAATATAGACTGTTTACCTTGCCATACTCTGATCTTAACAAACCTCATCACACAAATGAGAGTTTGATCAATAAGAAGATGAAAAGATTCTCTTAATTCCAATGCGTCCTTTCTCCATACAACCACCCGAAGACTTAGATTTCTGATATTAAAATTTGTAATTAAAATAAGGCTTATATATAATGAGACATATAGTTTGTCTTATAAACAAATAAATTTTAAAAAGCCTAAGAATATAGTTATAACTTACTCTTCATTCCTTAACTGAAATGATATCTTCTCGGTGTCTTTTCCATTAAGAGAAACAATCTCAAGATGACTAACCTCCAAAATATGACCGATGATATCTACAACATGAGTTGAAATTAAAATTATTTAAAGAATTGTTAAATAAGAATCGAAAGATACAAAAGAATAATATATTATAAATCCTTACCAACCAAATATTCAGGACTTTGTCTACCATTCAAAATATCTCGAAAATTAACAGGCTGAAAACCTATCAATCTGTACGATAAATCGTCACAAAAACAAATACTTGTACTTGTCACGAAATAAATTTTATAGGGATTTTTTGTAGGACGATATGATCCAGATGCTAGTGAAACTTGAAAGTTAAGCATAATCTTTGTATCACCTTCTTTTAGGTATGCTGCAAACCGAGGAACCAAGTCCCTATTAACTGTCGCATGAATTGAATCACCCTGAATAACAAACATTTAAAGTATATTAAAATAGAACGGTAACAGAATCATTAAGTAAAGCACGAAAAACTTAATGAAAATATACTTACACTTGCATCGACTAAAACCATCTCAATACTCTCAATACCACGTTCGGATAACTGTCTCCATAGACGAATGATTTTGACCCTAATTATCGGAGGTGTTTGGAAAGGTTTCAAGTTAATAACTCGGTCGAAAAGCGCTTCCATGCCAAAATAAATTTGAATTCTATATAGCTATATTGGTCACCAATAAAAATCACTCATTTCACAATTGATATCTTTTAAATAAGGAAACAAAATATTGTCAAGTTATATTATATTTTAAAATAAATAAAATAAAAACAAATAAAAATAATAGTAGTTATAAAAAATGATTTTAAAAAATATATTTTAACATTTTCAAAAAATAAAATAAACCCTAAACCCTAAATCATAAACCCTAAACCCTAAACCCTTGAGTATACCCTAAACCCTTGGGTATATGCTAAACCTTTGGATAATCTTAAACTCTAAACCCTAAACTCTAGTATATGCAAAAGAAATTTAGATATTTTAACGCCCTCATCGAAATACTAAACCCTAAATCATAAACTCTAAACCCTAAACCTTTGGATAAACCCTAAACTCTTTTTAGGATTAAGGATTTGGTATTTTTAAGATTTAGTGATGACGGATTTAAAATATTTTTAATCTTTTTTGCATATATTATTATTTTTATTTTTTTTGACATTTTTATTTTAAAAACATAATATAACTTGATAATATTTTGTTTCCTTATTTAAAAGATATCAATTGTGAAATGAGTGATTCCTATTGGTTTGGTGAACCTCTAGGTTCACTCTAGGGGTGAACCCAAGAATAAGTCTTGTTTATATAGGTAACATCAATACACATAAGTTATTTTGCTCGCCAAACCTTTATTAAATGGCCACATATTTGAGTTTTCTTAATTTTAGTAATAACACTGAAACCTTACTATGAAGTCAAATTAAAGGGGAAACTAGATTTTGACCTGCGGTTTGAAACCGCGGGATTTTATGATGCGAATTTTCTTTAACAGTATTATATAGTGAATGATATGATGTTTATTTAATCTTTTGCATTTAAATTTGCGTTTCTAAGATTCAATCCATATTCGCGGTCGAACCGATAAATCTATTAATCCGATATAATTCAGTTTGGATTTTAAGAAATAATCATTATTTAAAACTTCAATAAACTCGCAAAATAGCTAAAACCCGATGCTACCAGTTTAATCAAAAAGTGATCGATATGTAATCCAATTTGATTTAACGTGTTATTATTAATTTAAAATATAATTTCAATGTTTTCATTAAATATTTAAATATTTAGCCATTTTAGTTTGACTGTAATTTTTATTATATGTGGTAGCTCCAACTGTTACAAAACTGTTTAATTATTTTTATATTTTATGTGAAACAAAAAAATAAATAAAATTTATTTAAAATTTCACTAAATTTTTAACATGATTTTTGTTGTATTTTAATATTGATATGTATAATTATATATTGAATTGATTAAACTATTTTCATACATTTTACTCGCAGCCGACCCAATAATCCAATGATTAAAGCAGTTCGGTACAATGTCTGCCTAAATTTTTAATACATTGACTTAAACATATTTTAATTTTTTATAATTTTAAGAATTTACAATTTTACTAATTTGAACAAAATGATATATGATTTTATATATAATTTACAATTTTATTAAATTTGAACAAAATGATATATGATTTTAATAAATATTAATAGTATTGTTGTAAATAATTTTTAAATCAAGGAAATCTCAAAAGGTCTCTTATATTATACAAAATTCATAAACCAAATTACCTTTTATACGAAAATTGAAACCTAAACAAACTAAATTATCAGTACCATATATGTTAACAATAGTATATGGTGCATTGTAGCGTCTGTGTTTTGTTTGCACTATACTTATCAAATTTACGAAAAAATCATTTATAGTAATAAATAAGTTAGGCCGTATATTTAGGTAGTTTAGGTGATCCATTTTAGATTTTACAGAATATTCCTTTAGTTAGTTAAAGGTTAATGAGTTATTAATAAATTAAATACGGTTAAAATTAAAATACAATGGCAGTTTCTTGTAAATATTTTGAAAGATCAAGGGGATGTAAAAAAAAAGGATGTTGTTTTAATTGTATTGATATACTTTAAATTCTCCTTATCGATGGGTCCCTATGCCTTATAACCGACTTGCCGACGAAGTTATAGTCTATATCATATAAAATTTTCATTTTTAATATTCTCATATGCATCAAGGCAAATTAATAAGATAATATTTTATACAGAAGTACAATAGAAAGTTATATTATTTAAAGGCAATTCAAAAGTAACCGAATATACAAAAACATTAGAAGATTTAAGTCCCGTATAGACATCTATGTAAAGGTTAATTTAAACTGAAGTAAATGTTATTATCTTCGTCGTCATTCTATATCTATTTTCATTAGATCAATTTGATACAAATGCAGAAAGAACTGAAATCAACTCAAGAACTTATTTTTAAAGTTTTTTGTTCTTCACTGTCCAAGATAACTAATCAACGTTTCCCACAAAAACTGACATATATCTAATTATACCTTTATAACGAAATGTAAAAAATCATATTGCATTTACAGAACCTCATTCCGGACTTTAACTTATCGAAGATTACCATGAAGTCATATAACAATCAGTCCCCACTTATCTCCATCATCATAAAAAAAATACTGCTCATTTGCATTCAACCGTAAACGTTGAATGGTTTAATATAATCTCATTTTGGAGAGGTTCTATGATAATAGAATCTCATAAAAAAGAGACTGCTAATTTGATATGATATTCTTAGGCTCGAAAATATACAGGAGAGGTTCGATGATAATCTATTGACGAAAATATCATGAATATTAAAAAAACCATGAAATCACGATGACAACCTATTAACACAATATATTCGACGTACAAACACGGTTGGTCGTATTAATTTTAATACTATGGTTTTATCAAATCTCCTCTAAAAGTGACACGTAGGATTTTTGACCTTTTAAAAACTTGCCACGTAGGAAGGGGCTTTTCTCAATTAATAAAAAAATGAGGTTGTTATTTTTTAAAGTCTTCTCTTTTAATATATAGGGGATACACTTTTCCGGGATCCCAAAAAAAGAAAAAGAAATACACTTCTTTCTAACCACTCTCGTGGCCAATTCATCGTAGGTTTTTTTCCAAATTGAAAAATATTTTATAGCCACAAATGGACCGAAATGGACCGAGCCGGTGCTGCGTTATAGAGAGGAAAGGAAAAAAGACCTTATATTTTTTTTTTTGGCGGCGGCATTAGACTTAGGGATGGACACGAGGCAAGTATTTGGTAACTTGCCACTTGACTTGGCTTGTCCGAGTAACTTTTTTTTTACAACTCGACACTTGACTTGCTTGAAACAAGTACTTGTTTTATCGAGTACTTGGAAAAAAATTTGATACTTGCAAATAACTTGTCTTGCTTTGTTACTTGATAAACCAAGTAATTGTCTCTTGATTATTTTTTCCAAAAGACACATATTCTATATTTTTAACATTCGAAAGCACATGAATTTTCAAAGAAATAGACAAAAATTAAAATAATCGTTCGAAATATTGAAAGAGTGACAGAGACGAAAGTTTCAACAGAGTTTTTGTAACTAAATCGAAGGATTCAAGAGGATTTGGCATGTGACACTTTGTGGAGCTGACGTTTGAAACCTGAAAAAGGTATTAGTCGTATGGTAGAAGAGATAATAAAAATATTTTGTTCGCAAAATGAACGGCAAAACGTGAGTTTGATTTTTTAATATGGGCTTTAATATTTTATTTAATAATGGGTTGCATTGTTATTAAACAAAATAATATCGTAGTTAACCATTACTAGACAAAAGATAAGATAAAACTTATGAGCTTATTTTGCAAGTAATATCAAGTATTATTTTGCAAGTAATAGTAAGTAACGAATATTTTATAGAACGAATAACAAGTAACGAGTAACAAAGCAAGTAGTGAAATCCTTTGACTTGTTACTTACCTTGCTAACGGCAAGTACTCGGTTTTTCAAGACAAATACGGGTCGAATCACGAGTATAAAGCGAATATCGAGTAATGATGCCCAGTCCCTTGGACCCGGCTTTTTCTAAAATCTTTTCTTTTTAAGGCTAAAGTTTGTTTCGTTTTTTAATAGAAGACAGATGTGTATAAATAGATTAAATCCTTCGTGTTTAAGTGTGTTGGTGTGTTCGGTAAGAGGAAGGTCGAAAGAGTTTGCACATGTTTCATTAGATTTTCTTTCTTGGGTCTCAATATTCTTGCCGAAGAGTTTATTCTTCTTCTTTTTTTGCTAAAGTTGTAATAATC
The DNA here is from genome assembly GCF_000801105.2 of Raphanus sativus. Classification (NCBI taxonomy): domain Eukaryota; kingdom Viridiplantae; phylum Streptophyta; class Magnoliopsida; order Brassicales; family Brassicaceae; genus Raphanus; species Raphanus sativus. The sequence continues at coordinate 22,116,082 of NC_079517.1, read as the reverse complement.
ATTAAATTGTAACGAAGGTTTGATTACAACCATGTTGTAATCTCATTTGCTCGAAATCTATTTAGGTCCTAAAGGCCGCAAAAAAAGAAAAAACCAATAGAACCTATGAGAGAAATGAGGACGTTCACAGTGAACCAAACTTAGAACTAAAACTTATTGTACCAAACATCAGCCTCTTGATCCTTGCACAAACACTTCTTGATACATTAACAGAGCCTTAGTATTGAAGAGTAGGTGTTGATTTGCAGAAGACAAAACCCGAAGGCTTTCTCACGCAGCGACGACGGAGGGCTGGCAACACCCAATTTGGTGCAAGCTGACGTGGGCTGATGAATCCCTGGTGAGGAGATCCTTTTGTCTTTGATTCTTTTGAAGGAAAATCTGATGGGTTGAGAGAGGTATATGTTGTTTTTGATGATGATGGATGTATTGATTGGATGATCTTCAGAGACGATCTATGAATTATCAAATCTTGTATTGAGGTGTCTTTGATGAAGAGAATGAACTCTGATTTCAATCAAACACATGTTTTGTTTGCAGAGAATGAACTCCTAGCAATTAACTTTTAAAGATGAACAAGACATTCAAAGATTTGAGAGAAAATTTTAATAAAAAAGTGAATAAAATTCCATAGAGTTCTCAATGAGTTTAAGTAGAAAAAAACAGAAGGTGAAAGTTCCTAAAACTTGTAGAAAATAAGAAAAGCTAAATTGAAACTAAAACTGTTTTGAAAACTCAATAATTATTTATTTTTGTTGATTCTTTCATTTTAATTTCGTGGCTGATTTGGCTCTGGCTCATACTAAATCAAGCAAGCCATTTCTTCATTTTCTTGGTCTGTGATCATATTTTTGATTGAGAAAACTTCAAACTCGTCCATGAGTCTAATCACAGTTTTTCCAACTTGTTTGACATGTTCTTCATTGTAACTTGAGTGAGAAATAAGCTCAGAATGCTCCATTCCAATCTTAGATTCATCTTCAAGCTTTCCATTCAGCCATCCTGGTTTATCTTTAGTTGCATAGTCATCTGGCTCAACCATGGTGATACCACTCAAATTACTCTATAGAGTGTTTTTACTCTCTCAAATAAGAGGTTCCGCTATAGTACTTAGGGATCGAATCACGAGGAGATAGGGAACCAATTAAATCTAATTAATCAATCAATTCTAGGTGAAGTTGGTTTTAATGATGAAAATGTAAAATGACAATCCTAAATGAGCAAGGTAGTTGCTCTTACTAACAATATGATGGTTGTTTATAAGATAATGAAGAGTGCTAGACATAGGGCTTTTATTCAGGTATTGGAGATTATAATATCTATAAATACCTAACAAGTTGTTTGCATCATATTAAAGAACTCAACCGCTTAACAATCATTGATGTCTCACTGGTTAAATAACTAGATCTCTGATCTCAACTGTCATTGCTGTTAACCAGAAAAAGAGTCGATCGATATCCTTTAGAAATATCGAGCGATATACATTCGCAGCGCCGATCGATTGTCCAGTTGGGATATCGATCGACGGCTTCTAGAAATGCCTAGGCGCGAGCCGATAATGAACACTAGGTCTCAAGGAAGGCTCTCACTCTTTGATAGTGCTCAAATTACCTAGTAGAGCTTACTCTCTCAAATAAGAGGTACAGCTGTAGTACTTAGGGATCGAATCACGAGGAGTTAGGGAACCAATTAAATAAAATCTACTAATCAATCCTAGGTAAAGGTTGTTTTAATGATGAAAATAAAAATAGCAATTCCTAAAATGAGGAAGGTAGTTGCTCTAACTAACAATATGATGAATTGTTTAAATGTGATAAAGAAAGCTAGATTTAGGGCTTTTATTCAGGAATGGAGATTATAATATCTATAAATGCCTAACAAGTTGCTTGCATGATACTATAGAACTTAGTCGCTTAACTCTCAGTGATGTCTCACTGGTTAAATAATCTAGATCTCTGGCCTCAACTGTCGTATGTTGAAACAGAAAAAGAGTCGATCGACATCCTTTAGAGATATCGATGGATACACCTTTCGCTCGGCGTATGATTCACCTGTCGGGATATCGATCGACGGCTTCTAGATATGCCTAGAGGCGCGAGCCGATAATGAACACTAGATCTCAAGGAGGGCGGTTAGCTCTTCTCCAGAAGATACTAGTTCAAATAAATAATTCAAGATATCAAAGATCCTAGTGATCTATATTCTAGTTAGCTACTCTAGAACAAGCTTAGGGTGCAATCTACTTGATGAGTATCACAACTTAGCAATTATAGTTTGGGGCTAATCCCACAAACCTATTTAAACCCTAGATCTAACAAGTAGACTACTCAGACATAGCTAAGCAATTCATGACAATAGATAGATGAAAGAATTGCATAGATAGAACAAAGTAGAAATACAAAAGAAGATGAGAAATCTCTCCAATCTCTCAAAACAAGTAAAACTCTAGTGTCTCTCTCATACTCTCTGCTTAGACTCTCAAAGCTTGCTTCTTTCGAAGGGTGCCGTCAAAAAACACTTAACAGGAATATTTAAGCATTTCCATTAGATTAAGAACTCGTCAGGGGCAATATCGTAATTTGGTGAAGTCTTGGTGAAGTAGTCGGCTAAACCATTTCGTCCTCGATATCGATCGACAACACTGGATGTGTATCGATCGATTATAATCTTCTAGTACGCGGATCTTCTCAGCTACATCGATCGACAACTCTGGATGAGTATCGATCGATTCTTATCGCAATGTTGACTTCTGACTTGGTCTTGAATGGTCAACTCGGGTGTATCATCTCTTGCACTCCAAAATGCTCCAAAAACATCACTTTATCACAAAACGCTCCTGAACCTGAAAACATACCTAACAAGCTAGAAAACATATTAAATATATAATAAAACACTAGTATACCATGGTTAAAAACGGGTAAAATCCATGGTATATCAACTCCCCCAGACTTACTCCTTTGTTTGTCCTCAAGCAAAAACAATAATCTTTGGAAAATGTTTGAAAACAGTAGGAACTCAAAGATTCAAAATATTGAAGTCATCACTCTATGGTTTTGCAATTCATATCTAAACATCCTAATCACAAAAGTTCATTATGCCTTATCCTAGCTTAGCAACCAAACTCATCTAGTCAACAACTTAGCAAATCTCATCTGATATTCCCCTCTACTACCCTCATTTCTTAACATAAAATAAAAGTGCAGGCTTTACCTTGGGAGTATCGATCAAAGGACACATGGATTCAGCTCAAACAAGTATCTGAACACACATGTAGTCTTCTCTGATCCCTTTCTCCCCTCATCTCTCTTCTCTGAATCTCTTATTAGTTTCAATTTCAACAGGTTTCGATGCCACAAAGGTCATCTAGTCTATCTCATTGACATTTGCATTGTAACTCATACATTTTTGACAAAGTGTAGCGGATACTGGGGTCTTTGGTAATTTACCTATCCCTCGTTTCCACAATGTGTGATCATCCTTGAGATTTAGAATACTGGGGTCGCAGGAGACACTCCTACCCCTCTGCCTCTCAAGAAATCATTTCAATCTTTTATAACATAAACTTAGATCTTGAGACGCCGAAGAGAGATAAGGAAGGGAACCAGAAACACACAGATTTTTTACCTTCCAGACTTGTAAGAGGATTCCGATCCAGTGATTCCCAAGCCCCAAGACAAGCAAATAAGTCAGTATTAGCGTTGGAGGTCAGCTTTGGTTCCTTCAAACAATCTCAGCTAGTGTATACAGATGACAGGTTGATCCACTTTAGCATCTTTAGTATTATCTGCAATCAGTAATCTAGACTGGTGCTAAAGAGTGGTCAGACAATCAAATATAAATCTATATCAATGTTCCTATTTAATACCTATATGAAAAATAATTTTGAAAAAACATTTTAAATAAAAACCAAAATAAAAACACATATTAGTAAACTCCCCCCCCCCCCCAGACTTAAATTACACTGTCCCAGTGTAACACAGCCGAAGTGAGGTAAAAAAAATAAATCATAACAAATAAATAAAACAAGATAGAACGATTAAACCTGATCGACAAGGTGTCGATCGATTCGTAGGGGTGTACGTCGATCGTTTGTAATGGTCGTGTGGTGTCGAGCGATATGAATGGTACGTGTCGGTCGGTGAAATCATCATTCTACTCGGATCTTATAAAAACTGCAAAATAAATCCGAAAAAGCAAAAAAATGAAAAATAACTTAAAAAGAAAATAAAAGAAAACCTAATAGTGGGTTGCCTCCCACTCAGCGCTTTGTTATAGTCATTTAGCTTGACTTTGGTAGGTGTGTGACTCAGGGGGTGCAGAAACTACTGATTATCGGACAACAATCATCAATTTCGTGTCTCCTACTGTTGAACCATGTGGCAGCGAAGCTTATTGTAGCATCATCTGATCTTAGCTGTTTCGTATCTATCTTGAGGACTGTATCTTGAAGCTTCCTCACAGAATCCTCAATGTAGTCGATGTTGCCAACCTTCCTGTCGATGGTCTGGTAGGTGTATACTGACAACTCTCTCAGCTCATTCTGTAATGCATTGATCTTGTCATGAATTAGCTGATCTCGGTCTGCCAAGGACTCGGTGTCGATCAATGCTACTAGGTGTGCGTCGGTCGTTTCGCTGAGAGTTCTATCGGTCGATTCAGTTTCAACTGTGTCGATCGATTGTGAGCGCTGTCCTTGGTACTGCAGAGCACGTATATCACCCTTCATTTGGCGAGTAGTTCTGCAGAGGCTGTTCACTCGTTCGTTGACAGTATCGTCGATGTCATCACAAGTCCCGTTGAGTCTCCTTGCCATAGCATCCATAGCTTCGTACAGCTCGTGTTTGATCTGATCAACTTCTGCTGTAGTGCATGCTCTCTTCGCTGGTGGTGGCTCGATGTCGATCGATATAGGTCTAGGCCTGTCGATCGATGTCGTGTTTCTGTCACAAAGACCAAGATGATCTTGAACTATGCTCATGTCTTGTTGTAGCTCGTTCAGCTGCTGTGACAGTGTATCCTGGTATCGCATGATAGGTGAACTGAAATGATCATGTTGTTCCTCGTATGCTTTCATCCTATCTTCCAGTGCTGCGAACCTTGTGTCGATCGACGGTAATGATAGTGTGTCGATCGATGGAAAAGTAGCATTCTGAGCCTGATCTTTCTTGCGAATTGATGCTAGCTCTTTCTGTAGAAGAGCGATCCTCTTGCTTAACCATTCGACATTGTTGTTGAGAGGGCTGTAGACGTCTACAATCCGTGTGTTGATGTAAGCAATCTCCCATTCATCTTTCTTAGGTGATGAACATTCTGGTCGGTCCTTGGATGTAGTCTTGCCGATGTCGATCGATGGTACATGTACTCTGTCGATCGATACTGGTGGTGTAGCTTCCTTCTCAAGCATGGTTAATATGTTGCCAAGCTCCATTCTAATCTTAGCCATGTCACTTTGGAAATCCTTGTAGCTGATATCCAAAGGCTGGAAAGTGTCTTCCACCAATGTGCGTATGTCTGCCTCAAGGTGTGCCTGAGCTCTCCATACATCAGTCACCATATCATCTATCTCCTCTCTACTGTAGGGTACTGGTGGTGGTCTGTATGCATGGTAAGGGCGTATGTGTTCTGGAAGGCGTAAGCAACCTTTGTGAAAAAGTGATGCTCTCTCCAGAATTCTCCTGATTTGCTCCTTGGTAACAGTAATGATTTCACCATCAACTCCTCTAGCATAGCCAAACTCATCTCTGTAGACACCATATTCATCCTTTGCTTCCCATTTGAATCTCCTGGATCCATCAGTGTTGAAGGCACATCGTCCAAACTCCAATCGTCTGTCGCGCGATCTGACTCTTGTTCCGCCGTCGATCGATGGTGATGAAACAACGTCGATCGATGGTGAACTCCTGGGTTGACCGAAGCTTTGAGGAACTGTATCCTCCCTTGTGGTGACGTGGTGGTTGTCCTGGACGTGAGCTAGGATGTCTGGATGGCCACGTTGCTGTGTGAACAGGTTTTCTGGTCCATTAGCAACTTGGAGGATGTCTGCTATGTCTTTTCTGGTTATGTGCATAACTCTTCCATCCATTGCTCTTGCATAGCCATCTGTGTCCCTGAAAATTCCAAATTCATCAGGAGTTAGTGAAACATTCTTGATATCATAAGGGTCATGAAATCGAGATTGAGCTCTGTTGAAGGCGTCGATCGATGGTGATGTGGTGGTGGCGATCGATGAAGTTAAGGTGCTGTCGATTGATCCCGAGTACTCTGTCTCGTACTCGACTTCACAATGACAAACTGCAATGATACCAGGATCATCTTCTTTTACCACGGATTTGACTGGTGGTTTGCCAAGCTTGACAGGGTCGTAGTGGATGTCTGGATCTATCATAGTCAAGCACATCCTATTGGTGTTCATGTCACATATAGCTCCTACGGTAGCCATAAATGCTCTTCCAAGTTAGAGGGAAGAGTTCCAATTTAGCTTGATGTCTAGGACATGAAATTCCACAGGGACTATAGCATTACCAATATGCACTTCCAGGTCTCTGATCAAGCCTCCAGAGTTTTTCTGAGTATAATCCACAAATGCAAAGATCTCTGGTGAAGGCTCTACTTGCAGACCCAGATGGTCTACCATGACCTTTGGTAAAATGCTGACTGATGAACAAGTGTCACATAGTGCATGAGGAAATTCAATCCCTTGTACTACACATTGTATTGCAAACTTCCCAGGATCACTCTTCTTCTTCAAAGTAATCCTTTTCCTCATATCTTCTCTCATATTGTCAAACCTTCTTCTAATGTCATTTTCAGTCTCCCTTGTTTCTCTGTAGAACATCCACAATCTGCTTGTGAAGTAAACCTCCTCAAAAGGTTTCTCTGGTGGGTTCTGATAACTCTCTTAGTGAAACCATCAATATCCTTTTCATTATTTTCCCTCTTAAGGTTCTTAGAAATCTTCTCCTTCCTACTCCGTAACCTTCTTCCTTCAGTTCCCTCTGATGTAGGTGTAGTGTCTGAAGGGTTACCAGTAGTCTATGTAGGGTTAGCTTGTGGTTTCGGTGTGGGTCTGAGTGCATTGATTCGGTTGCTGTCTATAGATGGTAGTTGCACTCGGTATGTGAGAGGTGCGTGTCGATCGATAGGTGGAGAAAAGGGTCGATCGATACGTTTCTCATCTTTGTGCCGATCGATGAGTGGCTCGTCTCGTCGGTCAATATCTTCGTAGGTGTGGGTGGGTGGGTGAGGATGAGAAGCCGTGAATTCAGCATGTGTCAATATCCTAACCGCGTTGCAATCTGCAGTCGAATCCGGAAATGACATCGTTGGTGTCGATCGATGTGGACTAGTTGGTGTCGATCGACACCATTGTGATCCTCCGAAACTTAGTGAACTTTACACTTCAAAGTCTCCTTCTTGTAGCTTATCCTGTTTCACCACTTGCCAGAAATCATCATCTATAATGGCATTCACGTGGTGTTTCCTATTTCCTTCCCCTACTTCCTTAGAAGTTCCAATTCTCCTGATAGAGTCTTCAGTCTGGACAATTTGTGTCTCAAGTTTCTTAACTTGAGTGCAGATGGTGTCTATCCTTGTGGTCAGATTGTTGAAGACAGAGTCAAATATTCCCATTGAAGTCTACTGTAAGCTTCTGCTGACCCTCTAGAACTCTATCAATCATGGTATCAAACTTACTATCCTGGGTGGGTGGTGGTGGGTTTTAGTAAGCTGAGTTGCCGTAGTTCCTGGTGTTGGTGAAGGATTTCTGATACTGTGAAGTCTGGTTGTAATTACTCTTCTGACCACTGCCAAAAAAGTTTCTGTTTCCACTCTGGTTTCCATATCTTTGAAATCCAGTTCCTCCAATGTAGTTCACATCTTCCTCTGTATCATCTTCTCTAGCCTCTCCTTCTTCACTGAGCAGACTGGCTGTCTCAGAAATGCATGTAAAGCATCTATCTTGGCTCTGACTTCATTCATCTGGTCTTCCCCGATGGCTGCAACTGATTTCTTCTTGTCAGAGTCAGTGTTCTTGGTGCTGCTGCTGTTGGCTAGGTTCTCAATAAGTCTCACAGCCTCTATTGGATTCCTAGTGTTGAAGTTCCCCTCGCTAGCAGTATCAAGAGCCATCTGAAACCTCAAGGCAATACCTCTGTAGAAAGTGCTTAGCAGCTGCACTTCATTGAATCCATGGTGTGGACAGTCTCGCTAGAAGAACTTAAATCTGATCCACGCGTCTTTAAAAGTCTCACTGGGCTTTTCCGCGAAAGTGGCGATTTTGCTCCTTAAGTCTTCAGCGCGTGCCTCATCAAAGAAATTACGCATGAAGGCGTTTTTGATGTCGTCCCAGTATGTCAGTGATCCTGTAGGTAGCTGCTTGAGCCAGTGTGAAGCTTCTCCAATCAGTAAGTATTTGAAGAGCTTGCAAAGTAGGTAGTCCTCAGGGACTCGATCCATATGAATAGCAGCGATAAGATCCTCGAACCTCTCCAGATGGTCCATAGGATGCTCGTGTGATAACCCATAGTAAGGTATCCGAGACATGAGAGAGTAGTACTGAGGCTTGAGCTCGAAGTTCGGCTTCTGAATCTCTGGAAGTCGAATAGCTGATCTGTTGGTGTAGTACTCGTCTGGACGATTGTAGTCTGCCAACGATCGTGTTTGAGCTTCTCCTGTAACCTCAACTTTAGGCTCATGGATTATGTTTCCCTGTGCATCTAGCTTCTGACCTGTTGCATTACGCAGATGACCATCTTGGTCATACTGGTTTCCATTCTCGCCCTGCATGAGAATAACCATCGCAACCATGCTTCGCGGGGTAGTATCGATCGATGTACGGTGAGTAGTATCGAACGATGTGGATGGGCGAACGGTATCGGTCGACGGTGCTGTCTGAGTGTCGGTCGACGGTTGAACGTGAGTATTAGTCGACGGTAGTGCGGTTCTGTCGATCGATGCGGAGCGTAGGTCTTTGCGGATTGAGCGTTCCAAGTGTGCAGGATCTTCTGAGAATAATAGTTGATTTCTCCTGTTGCTTCTGGTACTGCTGGGCATGTACCTGAAAAGACAAGAAAAAATTTAATCAGAAAGGGGGGTAAAAAGAAAAACCTAAGATTAATAAGATTAAATCTAATGGCGATCAAAGCTCCCCGGCAACATCGCCAAATTTGATAGTGCTCAAATTACCCAGTAGAGCTTACTCTCTCAAATAAGAGGTACATCTGTAGTACTTAGGGATCGAATCACGAGTAGCTAGGGAACCAATTAAATAAAATCTACTAATCAATCCTAGGTAAAGTTGGTTTTAATGATGAAAATAAAAATACCAATTCCATAGGATGCTCGTGTGATAACCCAAAATAAGGTATCTGAGACACGAGAGAGTAGTACTGAGGCTTGAGCTCGAAGTTCGGCTTCTGAATCTCTGAAAGTCGAATAGCTGATCTGTTGGTGTAGTACTCGTCTGGACGATTGTAGTCTGCCAACGATCGTGTTTGAGCTTCTCCTGTAGCCTCAGCTTCAGGCTTAGGGATTATGTTTCCTTGTGCATCTAGCTTCTGACTTGTTGCATTACGCAGATGACCATCTTAGTCATACATGTCTCCATTTTGGTCTTGCGAGAGAATAACAATCGCAACCATGCTTCGCGGGGTAGTATCGATCGATGTACGGTGAGTAGTATCGAACGATGTGGATCGGCGAACGGTATCGGTCGACGGTGATGTCTGAGTGTCGGTCGACGGTTGAACGTGAATATCAGTCGACGGTACTGCAGTTCTGTCGATCGATGCGGAGCGTAGGTCTTTGCGGATTAAGCGTTCCAAGTGTGCAGGATCTTCTGAGAATAGTAGTTGATCTCCCCTGTTGCTTCTGGTACTGCTGGGCATGTACCTGAAAAGACAAGAAAAATTTTAATCAGAAAGGGGGTAAAAAGAAAAACCTAAGATTAATAAGATTAAATCTAATGGCGATCAAAGTTCCCCGGCAACGGCGCCAAATTTGATAGTGCTCAAATTACCCAGTAGAGCTTACTCTCTCAAATAAGAGGTACATATGTAGTACTTAGGGATCGAATCACGAGGAGCTAGGGAACCAATTAAATATAATCTACTAATCAATCATAGGTGAAGTTGGTTTTAAAGATGGAAATGTAAATAGCAATTCCTAAAATGAGCAAGGTAGTTGCTTTAACTAACAATATGATGGGTTGTTTAAATGAAATAAAGAGTGCTAGACTTAGGGCTTTTATTCAGGAATGAAGATTAGAATGTCTATTAAATGCCTAACAAGTTGTTTGCATGATATTATAGAACTCGGTCGCTTAACTCTCAGGGATGTCTCACTGGTTAAATAATCTAGATCTCTGGCCTCAACTGTCGTATGTTGACACAGAAAAAGAGTCGATCGATATCCTTTAGAGATATCGATCGATACACCTTTCGTTCGGCGATCGATTCACCTGTCGGGATATCGATCGACGGCTTCTAGATATGCCTAGGCGCGAGCCGATAATGAACATTAGATCTCAAGGAGGATGGTTAGCTCTTCTCCAGAAGATACTAGTTCAAATAGATAATTCAAGATATCAAAGATCATAGTGATCTATATTCTAGTTAGCTACTGTAGAACAAGCTTAGGGTGCAATCTACTTGATGAGTATCACAACTTAGCAATTATAGTTTGGGGATAATCCCACAAACCTATTTAAACCCTAGATCTAACAAGTAGACTACTCAGACATAGCTAAACAATTCGTGACAATAGATAGATGAAAGAATTGCATAGATAGAATAAAGTAGAAATACAAAAGGAGATGAGAAATCTCTCCAATCTCTCACAACAAGTAAAACTCTAGTCTCTCTCTCACACTCTCAAAGCTTGCTTCTTTCGAAGGGTGCCGTCAAAAAACACTTAACAGGAATATTTAAGCATTTCCATTAGATTAAAAACTCGTCAGGGGCAATATCGTAATTTGGTGAAGTCTTGGTGAAGTAGTCGGCTAAACCATTTCGTCCTCGATATCGATCGACAACACTGGATGTGTATGGATCGATTATAATCTTCTAGTACGCGGATCTTCTCAGCTACATCGATCGACAACTCTGGATGAGTATCGATCGATTCTTATCGCAATGTTGACTTCCGACTTTGTCTTGAATGGTCAACTTGGGTGTGTTAGGGTATTTTTGTGTAGGATCGTTTTAGTACTACGGAACACTAGAGAACTTGTATGAAAGAGTTGTAAATCGAGAGCAAAGAGATGTTATTGAGTATATTCTTTGGGGCTACAACGTATTGGTGTATAAACCCAAGTTCTAGTCGCCTAAACTCTAATATCTATGTCTCGAAGTGTTGATCCCTTATTCTATGGTTTGGGCTCCCCTTTTATAGTTGTAGATGTCGGCTTCAAGTAATAGAACTCTTTCATAATCAGAAAAATGGAAGTTTCCCCTTAGGTAGAAAACTTTTATTTTACTCCAAGGGGTCGGTCCGATCTAGGGGTCGGACCCAAGGCAGGGGTCGGTTCCTGGTTTCTTCTTGAACAAGAGTCCGGAAGTCAAGGACCTTGCCAGAAGCCGGAGAAAACTCATGTCTGGATATTTTTCCCCAACAGTTTGCCCCTTATTCCTTGATTTACTCGTGGAAATCAAGGGATAACATGTATTTCCCGAGCCTTAGTAGTTTTCTCTTGGGTACCTTATCTTCTTGCAGTGGGTCAGACCGAGACCTTAGTTGGTGAGATGGGATACTGATTTTAGGAGGCTCTGGAATAATCTTGCAGGGTTCGATCCATGCCATAGTGTGGATACCCTATCGTGAAAAAGGAAATGAGGAGAACCCTAGCCGCTATGCCGATAGCCGTTGACGGCGAGATCTCCTTGACACGGTTTTGGAAATTTTCCGAAAGAGGAATATAGGAGATTTCCCGATTTTTCCTTTCCCTTCCTTTTTCTATTGATGAACATTTTTTGCCGATTTTCCTTTCCCCTTTGGTGATTAAATGGAAAATCCTTCCAGGTATATATATGAATATTCCAGCACCTTTCAATGACATAGATCCGAGTTAGAACCATCACCCTTACTAGAGAAGAATGTCGAACGATCAGATCCCCTTTGGAGCGATTCCAGCTTCCCATGTCGGTGATCATGCTAGGCCTCGGTACCTGTTCGGCGATCCTTTCGCCTCGCCTATTCTGACTCCAGGAGCGGCTTCGAGAGTGGGCAGTGAAGATGTTCCCATGGCTCCCTTGCGACAGCGTCGCTTCTGCTCTTTCGGTGATGGGGGCGAGGAAGATCCGATATTAGTCATCAGGCAGGGAGATCTGATGGGGATCCGCAGGAAGTACTCTCTTCCTGACTCGGTGGAACTATGATGTGCAAGTGAATTCGAGCGCGCTCGTGACGGAGGTATCGACGAGATAGCCATCTTTGAGGCGTACCTAGAAGCAAGCTTTAGGGGGGACATCCCTTCCTTGGTCGTGGAAGTAGCGTCTTACTTTGGGGTCTCTCCTTCGCAGTTCACGCCGGCAACATGGCATACCCTGATGGCGATTCAAGTGTTGGGTGAATTTCACAGTATCCCCTTCGGACTACCTGAAATTTTGTACTCCTACTCCTTCCTTCCCTTATCGTACAAGAAGGATTTTTATCAGATTTGGTCTCGCGATGGTGAACCTTTGGTAGATGAACCTCCCAGGGGAGTTCGGGGAAGTTTCCCTTCAAACGACTTCTGGAATAGGATATATGTGTTCATGAAAGTTAATGGTGCTCCACGCTATCCTCTCTTTTGGCGATCTGTTTGTATGCCCCCTTTAATATTTTTAATATACCTTTGTGTCGTTCTTCCGCCTCACGTAATGTCTTTTGCAGAGATTTTCCGACCAGTGTTCCCTGCTGGTGAGGTTATGGTGAAATTGGCAAGGGACATTCCCAGGCGATACCGTTGGATTTTATTTCTGATGAGCCGGATGTCTTTGCGCCATAGTCGTATTTGGGGTAAGACAGTTCTTCTTTCTTTCAAGCAATCTCTTGATTAATTCTGACTCTTTGTTCTGCTGGTTTTTAGGTGGGACTCCTGGAGCTTCAATATCATTGGTATATAACGAGTATTGTAGGGCCAATCCTCATAGGAGACGATCTTACGTATCGCCTTCCTTTGTCCCTCCAACTGCGACTTCCTCGATCCTTAGAAACGTAGGAACTAGCAGATCTTTTGGTCCTCGCCGGCGTATTTCTCTGCACGAGGAAATCCTCTCTCTTCGTACTCAGCTTCGAGAGGTATTATCCCATCAAGCCTTGACTGTGCAGAGAGCTCGTGAGCAAGCTCATTGGGAGTTAATGAAGGAGTGGTCGGAGAGGAATATCAACCGCTGGGGACCTGTTGGAGGGCCCATCCAAGGTTCGGTGAATGAGAGAGGTAGACTTGATGCTTTTCCTCCGGCGCCGCATCATTCGAAGCCTTGAAGCGTTTTTAGTTTATATTTTATTCTATACTATGATTTCTTTCCCCAGGCTTTTGATGACTTTGTAATCGAATAAGGACTTCTGATAGCATAATAATAATACTTATCGTTTTCGCCTTCTTCTGTTGAGTTCGCTTCTTGGATTTTATTGTCGAATAATACCCTTTGCTTTTGTTCGGAATGGTTCGTAAGACCTTTGAGCGCGGGTTCCTGGGCGGAGTTTTTAGGGTCTAGGACATGGATCCTCTTGTGGCGCCGATAATTCAGGGGTATAGCCCTTGCCGAACACATTTCATATCTTTAGAACACGAGAGTATCTAGATAGACTTGTAGAGGTGTTGTAAGGAGTGGATTCTTGTAGGGGTTGATCCCTTGAATGGATATCCACGTCTAGGACCTGGAACCTGTTAGTATATTGATTGAATCCTGAAATGATCAGAAAAACGTTAGACCTTGTAAACCATTATTAAAAACCTTAGTTTTAGATTTGGAATGAAAGATCCCTGCTTGGAACCCTAGAGTTCTAGCTTGGTTTGAACCCTGAGGTTCTTGAGCCTTAGAACACGGAAGTTCTTAAGGTCTTGAACCCTGAGGTCCCTTACCTAGGCCCGAAGGCCGTTTTATTGAACCCGAAGGTTTGCTCATTGAACCCTGAGGTTTTCTGAGTGTTGGGGTTTAATCTTTAGATCTGGGGACCATGATTAAACCCTATGGATACCTCGAACCCGAAGGTTGATGCTTTTGAACCATGAGGTTCTTAGCAAACCCGAAGGTTGGTATTTAGGATTCGAAGATCCTTGAACCCTGGGGTTCAAACTAGATCCGAGGAACAGTTAGACCCGAAGGCCCTTGATCGACCCTGAGGTGATCTAGAATCCGAAGATTCCTTACAGACCCGGAGGCTGCATTAAACCCTGAGGTTCTTTTATAGACCCGGAGGCCGTACTAAACCCGGAGGTTATTATATAGACCCTGAGGCCGTATTGAACCCTGAGGTTCGTCATAGACACTGAGGCCGTATGCGTTATGGGAGGTTTGTGATTGTATTCTGCTCCCCATGGGGGGAACCACTACTGATCTGTTATTGAGAAACCGCACTCTGCCACCCGGAGGTATAGGCCACTCTCGTGAATCTCAATGCTGCACTCTACCTTTCTGCAGAAAAGGTCACGCTCAGACTTACTGTGGTCTGGCGTGGGCCTGCCCCGCAGAGCGACTTCACACCTGACACACTATTTTCCACGTCTGGATAAGTATTAAATTTTGGTGCTAACCGGTATTTTCGCACATTTGCTCCCTGCATATCAGCCGTCAGCATCTGATTACAGTACTTTGCAGTGTACGTCATGCCCCCTGCGTGTACTTAGCTCGTAGAGTCTTTAACACAGGGTTTGGGTAGCACTAGTACGGTGGTCCCCACGTAATTCTTGGACTTATAGCCTTTACGCAGGGCCCGAGGTGCATACAATGTCATAGGGTTGATCAGACTCGTTCCTTATAAGTCGTACACCCATTTGAGTAGTCTCACTAGTGTATATAGGGTTTGCTGAGGTCTAATATCCCTTAAGACCTGACCTAGCTAGTATGCCCCTTTAAGTACAGTGGAGTTCCTATAACCCCTTTAGCCGTAACTGATAATGTATTTTATAAGCTTAGTCCGGAGACGTTATCGCATACATAGGAGTAGGAAACCAGTGTACTTAAATATATCATAATAATAGTAGTAGTATATAGAGCTTGACCCGGGGATCTTACTCTAGAAGTGATAGAATTTGAGGTGCAAGGCATTCCAGCAGTTGGGTTGGACCTTGTCGTCGCTGTCTTCCAGCTTATAGGCTCCTGCCCCTTGCTCCTCTATTACCTTATAGGGACCTTCCCATCCAGGAGCGAGTTTTCCGGCTGATTCGTCCCTTGTGTGGTAACAGACTCGCCTTAGGACCCAGTGCCCTTTCTGGAAGGTTCTGGATTTGACCTTTTTGTTGTAGCTCTTGGCGACTTTCAACTGGTAGGATGCATTTCTAAGGCGGGCCGCCTCCCTCTTTTCGTCGAGTAGGTCTAGACTCAGGGACATTAGCTCGTTATTCTCCTCCTAGGAGAGGAATTCAGAGACCGTGGTCCTTACGTGCACCTCTGTGGGTATCACCACATCAGCACCATAGACAAGGGAGAAGGGAGTCTCCTAGGTTGCCGTCTTCGGGGTTGTCCGATAGGCCCAGAGTACTCTGTGTAGTTCTTCTGCCCATCGTGCATGGGCGTCTTCTAGGCGCTTTTTGAGCATGTTCACCACTGTCTTGTTAGTGGATTCTGCTTGGCCGTTAGATTGAGGGTGTCGTGGTGCTGAGTAGGAGAGCTTGATGTTCCAGTCCTTGCAGAACTTTCGGAAGTTATAGCTTGTGAATTGTGGTTTGTTGTCTGTGACAATCTCATGGGGTGTTTCGAAGCATGTGATCACGTTAGTCCATAGGAATTTCCTAATTTGGAGGTCCGTTATCTTGGCTAGTGCTTCAGCCTCCACCCATTTGGTGAAATATTCTGTCACGACTAGGAGGAAAATCTTTTGCCCCGGTGCCATAGGGAACTTTCCTACGATGTCCATGTCCCATTTTCGGAAGGGCCAAGGAGAACTTAGGGATTTGAGGTTCTCTGGTGGAAGGTTGGAGATTGGCGCATGCTTCTGGCATTGACTGCAGAGCTTTGCTTGTTTGAGGGAGTCCCTTGCCATGGTTGGCCAATAGTATCCTGCTCTTCTAGCTCTGAGTACCAGGCTCCGACCACTAGAGTGTGAACCACATTCTCCTTCATGCAACTCTTGTAATATCCTGGCGGCTTCTCTAGGGGTAAGACATCGTAGATAGGGTCCTGAAAAGGATCTTCGGTATAGTTTCCCCTCGGAAAAGCAATACCTTGCAGCTTGGCGTCTTATCTTCCGACTTTTGTCTCGATCTTTAGGCAAGGTGTCATACATTAGATAGTTGATTATGGGCGTCATCCAGGTCTCTCCTTCGTCTACCACGAATATTTCTTCAGGTTTCGTCTCCTTTTCGGTCGCGGGCCATTGGAGTACCAGTAATGCGATGCTCATATGACTTGTAGTTTCTAGGGCGGACCCTAGGTTAGCTAGAGCGTCAGCCTTGGAATTGTGCTCCCTAGGAATCTGGGTGAGCTTACAATGTCGGAACCTGTCGAGTAGTCGCTTAGCCACGGATAGGTACCTGACCATACTCAGATCTTTCGCCTGATAGTCTCCTTGGACTTGGCTTATGATCAATTGTGAATCGCTGAAGACCTGGATATCTTCCACCCCCATCTGTTTGGCGAGTGTCAGCCCTGCTATTAGAGCTTCATACTCAGCTTCGTTGTTCGTTGCTTTGAAGTTGCAACGTACGGCCTTTGAGGCTGATTCCCCCGTGGGGGAAGTTAGGACCAGTCCCACGCCTGCGCCCCTTACGTTACTAGACCCATCGACGTACAGTGTCCATTCGCCTTTCTCCCCTTCACTATCACGAAGCTTTACCTCTTGTTCCAGAGCTGGAAGCATGGCAGGAGAGAATTCAGCTACGAAATCCGTTAGGACTTGCGATTTGATGGCTGTTGCATGCCGGAAGATCACATCGTATTCCCCCAGCTCTATAGCCCATTTTGCTAGACGTCCAGACACTTCCGGCTTATGCAGAACTGCCTTGATAGGGAAGGAGGTGACTACCACGATTTGATGAGCCTGGAAGTTGGGACGCAGCTTTCGGGCAGCATTGACTAGAGCAAGGGCCAGCTTCTCGAGGTGACTATAGCGGGTCTCCGCGTCTAGTAAAGATTTGCTCACGTAGTATATGGGATGTTGTTTTCTTCCTTCTTCCCTTACTAGGACCGCACTGACTGCGTGTTCCGATATCACCAGATAGAGCAATAGGACCTCTCCTTCCAAGGGTTTTGATAGGAGAGGTGGAGTAGTGAGATAGGCCTTGAGATCGGACATGGCTTGCTCACATTTCTCGGTCCATAGGAAGTCCTTGGGGTCCTTCAGGGTTTCGAAGAAAGCGTGCGACTTGTCGGATAGCCTGGAGATGAATCTGCTCAAGGCGGCCATCCTTCCTGTCAGTCTTTGCACCTCCTTAACGTTGCGAGGGGAAGGTATCACCTGAATCGCTCTCACCTGCTCTGGGTTTGCTTCAATGCCCCTGTGGGTGGCTATGTACCCTAGGAACTTTCCAGAACTTACTCCGAATGAGCACTTTGAAGGGTTCAGCTTCATGTTGTACCTCCTGAGAGTGGTGAAGGTTTGTTGAAGGTGTGAGATATGGTCTTCGGCGTCTAGGGACTTCACCAACATGTCATCAATGTAGACTTACATGGTCTGCCCTATCTGATCGGCGAACATCATGTTGACTAGCCTTTGGTAGGTTGAGCCGGCGTTCTTCAATCCGAAAGGCATAACCTTGTAACAGTAGATGCCCCTTGAAGTCATGAATGAGGTCTTCTCTTGATCGTCAGGATGCATTAGGATCTGATTATATCCAGAGAATGCATCCATGGAGCTCATCAGCTCGTGACCAGCCGTTGCGTCGGCCAACCTGTCGATGTAAGGCAGAGGGAAAGGATCTTTAGGACATGACTTATTAAGGTCCGTGAAATCGATACAGTCTCTCCACTTCCCATTCTTCTTCTTCACGATCACCACATTGGCTAGCCATTCCGGGTATTGCACTTCTCGTATGAATCCAGCATCTAGTAGGTTCTTGACCTCTTCGTTGATTATCCCATCCCTTTCAGGAGCAAATTTTCTCCTCTTCTGTCTAACAGGAGGATGCATTGGATCCACCTTGAGTTGGTGCATGATAACATCAGGATCAATTCCAGGCATGTCTTCATGAGACCAGGCGAAACAATCGGAGTTGGATCTCAAGAAATCGATCAGTCTCCTCCTCAAGCTTTCCGGAAGCTTGGAGCCTATTTTTATGTTTCGACTAGAGTTCCCTTCCGTGAGCGGGACCTCATCCATTTCTTCCACTTCCGGTTCTTCGGTGTGTGGGGACGGAAGCTTCTTCTGTAATTGCTATAAAATCTGAGTCTTTCCCCTAAGGGTAGTTTGATAGCAAGACCTGGCATTCTCTTGATCCCCCTTGACCGCTCTGATGCTCCAAGGGGTTGGGAACTTGACCAGCTGATGAAAAGTCGAAGGTACGGCTCCCATGTCATGGATCCAAGGCCTTCCCAATATCACGTTGTATGATGAGGGGCAGTCGACGACCAGGAACTTCGTGGCTTGGTTTACCCCTTCGGCATACACAGGAAGAAGGACCTCTCCCAAGGTTTGTTTGACTTCTCCACTGAAGCCTACGAGGGGAGTTGCCTTTTTGGTTAGAGCTGCAGGTTCCAAACCTAGGTCGGCGAAGGCCGAATAGAAGATTATGTTGCTGGAGCTCCCATTATCTACTAGTATCTGCTTGACCAAGCAGTTTGCTATGGTAAGTGAAATGACGAGAGCGTCATGATGAGGGACGAGGACCTTCTCCTGCTCCCTTGCAGTGATACTGATCTCATCTATTCCAAGGAGCAGGCGCCTGGGACCCTCGGCCTCCCGGCCGTTCCTGGCATTGCGAGTACTTTTCTTTGCTGCGGCACAGTTAATTCCGCTCACCTCTGATCCACTTGTGATGACGTGGATCACCCGGTCTTGCTGTGGTGGCAATGCAGGAGCTGCCTCGATAGGGAGGCTGGGACCTTATTTATTTAGAAGGTTCTCGGCTTTATCCGAGAGGAACTCCCGCAGTTAGCCTTTCTTGAGGAGCTCGGCGACTTCCATCTTTAGGGCTATGCAATCCTCCGTAGTATGGCCATGATCACTATGGAACTCGCACCATCGCTTGGGATTTCGATTAGCCTCCGCGACCTTCACCTTAGGAGGCCACTTAACTTGAGGACCCATTTGTCGTAAGACACCGATCAGCTCCGGTTAGTTATCGCGAGATGGAAGTTGTCAGGCCAGGTAGACACCATCCTCCCTTCGGATCTAGGCAAAGGTCGATGCTGATACCTGCCCTTATTCGGGTTGCTAGTCTCCCTGGCGGACTTCGAGTGGGAAGACTCGTCGCGGTCATTCCTCGTAGGCTTTGACGGCTTCTGATCGTACTTCGGACCGGCTTTAGCCCTACTAGCAACATCTTCTTCCCATCTTACTTGAGCCCAAGCACGGGAGAGCACGTCTTCCATAATCCTGCACTTGTATTTGATCAGCTCCTTGTAAAGGTCTCCCTCTGGAAGTAGACCCCTCTTGAAGGCTGAGATAGCCGTATCAGCGTCGCACTCAGGAATAGCCACCTTCGCCTGGTTGAAGCGAGCTATGTAAGAAGGAAGGGGCTCATTCCTATGCTGGAGGATCTCATAGATATCATCTGAATTCTTCTCTAGGTCACGGCTGCTAGCGAACTGCTCCACGAAATTATCGCTAAGGGCTGCAAAGGATTTGATGGATTTGGTGGGCAAGTTGATATACCACTGAAGAGCGGGGCCGGTCAAGGTCGATCCGAATCCTTTGCACATGGTAGCTTCCCGTGCATCCCGAGGGATTGCTACTGCTAGCACGCGTTGCTTGTACTCAGCAATGTGATTGTCGGGATCCCAGTACCTTCGTACATCTTTATGCTTGGGAAAGAGAACTTTCGCGACATCTCCACCGAAGCAATCTCTTCCACAAAAGGTGTATCGGAGTAGGACCCCTGATTGCTTCTTCGAATAGGAGGAGCTGCCCCTGGGAGCCTTTCTACTATAGATTGAATGGTGCCGAACCTTTCGGAGACCACTCTTTCTAAGTAGGCTGCTAGGGCTGGATCTGAGATCTCGGGATCGTCGGGTGAATACTCCTCGTCCTCCGTATCGGAATCACTATTTACTTGTACTCGGGTCCTATCGTTCGCGACTCCTCGGCTTTCGGGTTCGTCTCGCGGAGTGTAGAGCGAAGCCATGGGTCGTACCTTAGTCCGGAACCGCTTTCGCTTGTTGCTAACTTCACCGAGGGTATGGTTCTCTTGTCGGAGGACAAGATTCTCCGCCTCTATGGCGTCTAGCTTCTCGGCGCTTTGCTGTAGTAGCTTGTAGTGCTCTCCAAGTTGGTCTTTTAGGGTTTGAACTTCGAGGAGAAGTTCAGGACCTCCGGGTGTCGTCTCCCGAGCTTTGTGAAGATCGGTGACCTGACTCTAAAGAGACTCAAGCCTGTTGAGAAGCTCGATCTCTCTCGGAGTCATCTCCGTCTGGTTAGCGTCGTCCTCTAATGCCATCGTCACGTAGTTGGATCACTCCCCTCCTTCTAGCGCCAAACTGTTAGGGTATTTTTGTGTATGATCGTTTTAGTACTACGGAACACTAGAGAACTTGTATGAAAGAGTTGTAAATCGAGAGCAAAGAGATGTTATTGAGTATATTCTTTGGGACTACAACGTATTGGTGTATAAACCCTAGTTCTAGTCGCCTAAACTTTAATATCTATGTCTCGAAGTGTCGATCCCTTATTCTAGAGTTTGAGCTCCCCTTTTATAGTTGTAGATGTCGGCTTCAAGTAATAGAACTCTTCCATAATCAGAAAATGGAAGTTTCCCCTTAGGTAGAAAACTTCTATTTTACTCCAAGGGGTCGGTCCGATCTAGGGGTCGGACCCAAGGCAGGGGTCGGTTCCTGGTTTCTTCTTGAACAAGAGTCCGGAAGTCAAGGACCTAGCCAGAAGCCGGAGAAAACTCACGTCTGGATATTTTTCCCCAACAGGGTGTATCATCTCTTGCACTCCAAAATACTCCAAAAACATCACTTTATCACAAAACGCTCCTGAACCTGAAAACAAACCTAACAGGCTAGAAAACAGATTAAATATATAATAAAACACTAGTATACCATGGTTAAAAACGGGTAAAATCCATGGTATATCACTCTTCTCAACAGGAGATAAACTAGTTCAAAAAGATAATTCAAGATATAAAGATCCTAGTGATCTATGCTCTAGTTAGCTAATCTAGAACAAGCATAGGGTTCAATCCATTTGATGAATATCACAACTTAGCAAGTATAGTTTAGGGCTAATCCCACAAACCTATTTAAACCCTAGATCTAACAAGTAGACTACTCAGACATAACTAAGCAATTCATAACACAAGATAGGTAAAGAAATTGCATTAGATAGAGAATAGAAAACAAATAGAGTTCAATCACAAATCTCTCAATGATATCTCTCCGATCTCTCGAAACTTAGAACAAAAGGTAAAACTCTAGCTTTCTCTCACACTCTCTGCTTGCTTGCTTTCGCTTGCTTGCTTGCCGTCAAAAACACTTAGGCAGGGTATTTAAGCATTTCTATTAGGTTAAAAACTCGTCAGGGGTAATGTCATAATTTTGGTGAAGCCTTGGTGAAGTAGTCGGCTAAACCATTTCGTCCTCGCTATCAATCGACAACACTTGATGTGTATCGATCAATTATAATCTTCAAGTATGCGGATCTTCACAGCTACATCGATCGTCAACTCTGGATGAGTATCGATCGATTGTTCTCTGAATGTTGACTTCCGACTTGGTCTTGAATGGTCAACTCGGGTGTATTATCTCTTGTGCTCCAAAATGCTCCAAAAGCATCACTTTATCACAAAACACTCATGAACCTGAAAACATACCTAATAGTCTAGAAAACATATTAGTTACAAAATAAAAATATCATTATACCATGGTAGAAAATGGGTGAAATCCATGGTATATCAACTTCCCCAGACTTACTCCTTTGCTTGTCCTCAAGAAAAAACTCAATAGTCTCTGGAAAAGGTTTGGAAATAGTAAGGACTCAAAGATTCAAAACATTGAAGTCATCATTCTATGGATTCGCAATTCATATCTAAACATCCTAATCACAGAAGTTCATTATGAATTATCCTAGCTTAGCAACCAAATTCATCTAGTTCACTACTTAGCAAATCTTATCTGACATTCCCCTCTACTAACCTCATTTCTTAACATAAAATAAAAGTGCAGGCTTTACCTTGGGAGTATCGATCAAAGGACACATGGATTCAACTCAAACAAGTATCTGAACACACAGGTAGTCTTCTCTGATCCCTTTCTCCCCTCATCTCTCATCTCTGGATCTCTTATTAGTTTCAATTTCAATAGGTTTTGATGCCAACAAGGGTCATCTAGTTTATCTCATCGACATTGCAATTGTAACTCATACATTTTGACAAAGTGTAGCGAATAATGGGGTCACAGGTAATTTACCTATCCCTTGTTTCCAGAATGTGTGATCATCCCTGAGATTTAGAATAATGGGGTCGCAGGAGACACTCCTACCCCTCTGCCTCTCAAGAAATCATTTCAATCTTTTATAACATAAACTTAGATCTTTGAGATGCCGAAGAGAGAGAAGGAAGGGAACCAGAAACACACAGACTTTTTACTTTCCAGACTTGTAGGAGGATTCCGATCCAGTGATTACCAAGCCCCAAGACAAGCAAATAAAGTCAGTATTAGTGTTGGAGGTCAGCTTTGGTTCCTTCAAACAATCTCAGTGAGTGTGTATAGGTGACAGGTTGATCCACTTTAGCATCTTTAGTACTATCAGTAAATCTAGAATGGTGCTAAAGAGTGGTTAGATAATCATGTATAAATCAATATCAATGTCCCCATTTTAGTACTTATGCGAAAAATAATTTGAAAATATTTTTAAATAAAAACCAAGATAAAAACACATATAGTAAACCTCTCCACAAACTTAAATTACACTGTCCCAGTGTAACACAGTCGGAGTGAAGAAATAGATCATAAGTACTTAATGTAACAAGATAGAACGACTAAACCTGACCGCGATGGCGTTGATCGATACGTATGGAGATACGTCGATCGTTAGTGATGGTCGTGTGCTGTCGAGCGATGTGACTTTGTTGTGTCGGTCGATGGAATCATCATTCTACTTGGATCTTAAAAATCTGCAAAAACCAATGCGAAAATAAAAGTAAAAATGTTAAAAAAACTTATAAATAAAATAAAATAAAACCTAATAGTGGGTTGCGTCCCACTCAGCGCTTTGTTATAGTCATTTAGCTTGACTTTGGTGGTACAATATGTGCGTCGGTCGTTTCGCTGGGAGTTCTGTCGGTCGATACAGTGGTAACTGTGTCGATCGATGCTGAATGCTGACGTTGATACTGAAGAATTCTCTGCATAGCGAATACCTCGTTCTTCAGTAGACCAGTAGCTAAGCACATGTTGGTCACTCTGTCATTGAGAGGGTCGTCAATGTCATCACATCTCTTGTTGAGCCTCTCCTCCATAGAATCCATAGCTTCGTATAGCTCATGTTTGATTTGATCAACTTCTGCTGCAGTGTAAGTAGTCTGCGCTGGTGGTTGCTCGATGTCTATCGATCTTGATGTACCAGTGTCGATCGATGTTGCGTTATGATTCTGAGGTTGATCATTCTCACGAATTGTTTCCAAATCTTGCTGTAAAATATCAATCCTTTTGCTTAATCATTCGACATTGTTGTTGAGAGGGCTGTAGACGTCTCCAATCCGTGTGTTGATATAAGCAATCTCCCATTTATCTTTTTTAGGTGATGAACATTCTGGTTGGGTGTTGGATGTCGTCTGGCCGATATTGATCGATGGGGTTGGTGCCGTGTCGATCGATACTGGTGGCGTAGCTTCCTTCTCAAGCATGTTTCTAATGCTCTTAATCTCCATACTTAGCACTTCCATATCACTTTGAAGAGCTTCAGAGCTGCGATCCAATGGCTGGTAGGTATCTTCCACCAATGTGCGGAATTCTTCCTCCAGGTGTGCCTGAGCTCCCCATACATCAGTCACCATATCATCTATCTCCTCCTTGCTGTAGGGTACTGGTGCTGGTCTGTATGCATGGTAAGGGAGTGCATGTTCTGGAAGGCGTAAGCAACTCCTCTGAAAAAGAGATGCTCTCTCCAGGATTTTTCTTATGTGCTCTTTGGTGACAGGGATGATTTCACCATCAACTCCCCTAGCATGTCCAAATTCATCTCTGTGGACACCAAATTCGTCCATCTCTTCCCATCTGAATCTTCTGAATCCATTGGTATCAAAGGCACGTCGTCCAAAATCAATACGTTTGTTGGTCGATCTGGCTGTTATGTTGTCGATCGATCTAGGCAACTCGCCGTCGATGGATAGTGATGAACCGATATCGATCGATGGGGAATTTCCATGTTAACGAAAACGTTGAGGAACTGTATCCTCTGTCATGGTGACGTGGTGGTTGTCTTGGACGTGAGCTAAGATGTCTGGATGGCCACGTTGCTGTATGAACAGGTTATTTGGTCCATTGGCAACTTGAAGGATGTCTGCTATGTCCTTCCTGGATATGTGTAGAATCCTTTCATCAATGGCTCTTGCAAAGCCATCTCTATCCCTATAAATACCAAATTCATCAGGTGTTAGTGAAGCATTCCTAATATCTCTAGTATTATGAAAACGAGATTGAGTTCTGGTGAGAGAATCAATCGATGGTGCAGTGGTGATGGCGATCGATGATGATCGTTTAGCCGCATGGTTGGATCGATTGTTCTTGTTGTTGCAGGTCTCCATGGTGATGTTTCTTGTTGCTGGAGGCTGCAGGGTATGTGTTGTTGAAGTTTGAATTTGCGTGGTTGATGTTGACAACATTATATACCCTTATGTTGCCCTAATCGGTGAAATTCTGATCTTGTCCTTTAAGTCGTTTGACTCAATACCAATCGATGTGATGCTTGCAATGTCGATCGATGGACGATGTCGTTTTGCTGGATGATGTAGATAATCGATCGATGGTGGGTGGTGGATGTCGATCGATTTGGAGGAGGTTGTTCTTGGGAAACGATTTGCAAATCTATCATTCTCCATGTAGTGTTCCCAAGCTCTTTCTTCCCAAAAATCTTCATCATATTCTTCTATGTGGTCTCCACTGTGGGAAGAACAAGCTGTATCTACTGCAAAACTTTCATGAAATATGCTGTCTGCCAAATTTCTTACTGAGTAATCATCTTGTTTGCTGTTGGGTTGGATAACGAAATTCGGGTAGCAATGATCTGGTAAATCGGGTTCATCATCTGGTGTATCTATGTCAATCGATAAACCAAAGTTAGTGTCAATCTCTTCTGACTTGCTGATGTCGATCGATGATGTAGTGAGGTCGTCGATCGATCCCGAGTACTCTGTTTCATACTCTTTTTCACAATGACAAACTGCAATGATACCAAGATCATTTTCTTTTTCTATGGTTTTGGCTTGTGTTTTGCCAAGTTTGACAGGGTCGTAGTGGATATGTGGATCTATCATAGTCAGGCACATCCAGTTGGTGTCAAGTCACATACAGCTCCTACTGTAGCCAGAAATGCTCTTCCAAGTAGAAGGGAAGAGTTCCAGTTTAACTTGATATCCATGACATGAAAATCCACAGGGACAAGGACATTACCAATCTGCACTTCCAGGTCTCTAATCAAGCCTCTAGAATTTTTCTGAGTGTAATCCACAAATGTGAAGATCTCTGGTGAAGGCTCTACTTTCAGACCTAGATGGTCTGCCATAACCTTTGGTAAGATGCTGACTGAAGAAGCAGTGTCACATAGTGCATGAGGAAACTCAGTTCCCTTAACTATACAAGGTATTGCAAACTTCTCAGGATCACTCTTCTTCTTCAATGTGATCCTCCGCCTCATGTCTTCTCTGACTGTGTCAAACATTCTTCTAATGTCATTTTCAGTCTCCCTTGTCTCTCTGAAAAACATCCACAATCTGCTTGTGAAGAAAACCTCCTCAAAGGTTTTTTCCAGTGGGATTCTGATAACTCTCTTAGTGAAACCATCTATCTCTTTCTCATTAGCTTCTCTCTTAAGGTTCTTAGGAGTTTTCTCCTTCCTACTCTGTAACCTTCTTCCTTCAGTTCCCTCTGATATTGGTGTAGTGTCTGAAGGGTTACTAGTAGTCTCTGCAGGGTCAGCTGGTGGTTTCGGTGTTGGTCGGAGTGCATTGATGCAGTTGATGTTAATTGCTGGTAACTGCACTCGGTATGTGATAGGTGCGTGTCGATCGATAGGTGGAGAGAAGGGTCGATCGATGCATGTCTCATCACTGTGTCGATCGATGAGTGGCTCGTCTCGTCGCTCGATATTTTCGTAGGTGAGGGCGGGTGGATGTGGATGCGAAGCCGTGAATTCAGCATGTGTCAAAATCCTAACCGCGTTGCAATCCGCAGTTGTTTCTGGAAATGACATCGATCGGGTCGATCGATTTGAAGAATCTGGTGTCGATCGATACCATTGCAATCCACCAAAACTTAGTGAACTTTCCACTTTGAAGTCTCCTTCTTGGAGCTTTTCATGCTTCACAACTTGCCAAAAATCATCATTTATGATGGCATTCACGTGGTTCATGCCTCCTTCTCCTACTTCCTTAAAAACTCCAGTTTTCCTGATAGAGTCTCCAGTTTCAACAATTTGTGTCTCAAGCTTCCTAACTTGAGTACAAATGGTATATATCCTTGTGTTCATATTGTTGAAGACAGAGTCAATCTTTCCATTGAAGTCCACTATAAGCTTCTGCTGTCCTTGAAGAACTCTATCAATCATGGCATCAAACTTACTCTCCTGGGTGGGTGGTGGTGGGTTTTGGTAAGATGAATTTCCATAGTTCCTGATGTGGTTGAAAAATTTCTGATACTGTGAACTCTGGTTGTAGTTACTCTTCTGACCACTAGCAAAAAAGTTCCTGTTGCCATTCTGGTTTCCAAACCTCTGAAATCCAGTACCTCCAGCGTAGTTCACATCTTCTTCTGTATCAGCATCTCTAACCTCTCCTTCCTCAGCTGAGCAGACTTCCTTCCTCAGAAGCTCATGTACAGCTTCTAACTTAGCTCTGACTTCACTGATCTGTTCCTGCCCAATGGCTGGAACATACTTCTTCTTATCAGAGTCAGTTTTCTTGGTGCTGCTGCTGTTGGCTAGGTTCTCAATAAGTCTCATAGCCTCTATTGGATTTCTGGTGTTGAAGTTCCTCTCGCTAGCTGTATCAAGAGCCATCTGATACCTCAAGGCGATACCTCTGTAGAAAGTGCTTAGCAGCTGCACGTCATTTAATCCATGGTGTGGACAGTCTCGCTTAGGGCTGGGCAAATAAACCGAACCCGAAAATCTGAACCGAATCCGATCCGATAAAAATGAATCCGAACCAATCCGAACCCAACATAAAAACCGAATGGATCTTGTTTTATGGTATTACGGGTTATTGGTATTATCCGAACCGAACCCGAATCTAAATGGATATCCGATAGAACCCGAAACATTCAAAACCCCAAAAAGATCTTGTACCAAATATGATCTCAATTCATAATATGTATTCAAAATACATTAATATATATTGAATATTTAAAATACTTATCTATTACATGAAGATTGGTGGTACTATTACATGAAGATTGATGGTTAAATGTGGCTATTGAATCTTGAAATATTTAGATTCAGATTTTGTTTTCACCAAACAATATTTCTCATTTCATGAGAACGTGGTTTTCGTTTTATACTTTCGTTTATTTGGTTTTCTTTTTATCAATAAATATGTTTTTTTTTTTTGAATGATCACGGTTGATGTTCATTTCTTATTTTTAAATCGATTTTACTTATGTTTTGGTTAACAAAAGTTACAAATTAGGTATTTCAAACCCGAAGAACCGAATTTTCTTATGTTTTGGTTATAAAGTAGGTAAAAATTAGATATTTTTAAACCGAAGACCCGATTGGGACCCAAATCCGAAAGTACATTGGGTTGTATCGGTTCTTGGAAGATTTACTAACCCCGATCCGAACCCGATAGAACCCGAACCGGTCCCGAACCGAATTTTTAAATAATTCGAATGGGGCTGATTTTGATAAACCCGAATAACCGAAACCCGATTGGATAAAACCGAAATCCGATTGGGACCCCGAATGCCCATGCCTAGTCTCGCTGGAAAAACTTAAATCTGATCCACGCGTCTTTAAAAGTTTCACCAGGCTTCTGCGCGAAAGTGGCGATTTTGCTTCTTAAGTCTTCAGCACATGCCTCATCAAAGAAATTACGCAGGAAGGCGATTTTGGTGTCGGCCCAGGATGTCAGTGATCCTGTAGGTAACTTCTTAAGCTAGTGTGAAGCTTCTCCAATCAGTGAGTATTTGAAGAGCTTGCAGAGTAGGTAGTCCTCAGGTACTCCATCCATACGAATAGCAGCGATAAGATCCTCGAACCTCTCCAGATGGTCCATAGGATGCTCGTGTGATAACCCATAATATGGTATCTGAGACACGAGAGAGTAGTACTGAGGCTTGAGCTCGAAGTTCGGCTTCTGAATCTCTGAAAGTTGAATAGCTGATCTGTTGGTGTAGTACTCGTCTGGACGATTGTAGTCTGCCAACGATCGTGTTTGAGCTTCTCCTGTAGCCTCAGCTTCAGGCTCAGGGATTATGTTTCCTTGTGCATCTAGCTTCTGACTTGTTGCATTACGCAGATGACCATCTTGGTCATACAGGTCTCCATTGTGGTCCTGCGAGAGAATAACAATCGCAACCATGCTTCGCGGGGTAATATCGATCGATGTAAGGTGAGTAGTATCGAACGATGTGGATCGGCGAACAGTATCGGTCGACGGTGATGTCTGAGTGTCGGTCGACGGTTGAACGTGAATATCAGTCGACGGTACTGCGGTTCTGTCGATCGATGCGGAGCGTAGGTCTTTGCGGATTGAGCGTTCCAAGTGTGCAGGATCTTCTGAGAATAGTAGTTGATCTTCCCTGTTGCTTCTGGTACTGCTGGGCATGTACCTGAAAAGACAAGAAAATTTTTAATCAGAAAGGGGGTAAAAAGAAAAACCTAAGATTAATAAGATTAAATCTAATGGCGATCAAAGCTCCCCCGCAACGGCGCCAAATTTGATAGTGCTCAAATTACCCAGTAGAGCTTACTCTCTCAAATAAGAGGTACATCTGTAGTACTTAGGGATCGAATCACGAGGAGCTAGGGAACCAATTAAATATAATCTACTAATCAATCCTAGGTGAAGTTGGTTTTAAATATGGAAATGTAAATAGCAATTCCTAAAATGAGCAAGGTAGTTGCTTTAACTAACAATATGATGGGTTGTTTAAATGAAACAAAGAGTGCTAGACTTATGGCTTTTATTCAGGAATGGAGATTATAATGTCTATAAATGCCTAACAAATTGTTTGCATGATATTATAGAACTCGGTCGCTTAACTCTCAGTGATGTCTCACTGGTTAAATAATCTAGATCTCTGGCCTCAACTGTCGTATGTTGACACAGGAAAAGAGTCGATCGATATCCTTTAGAGATATCTATTGATACACCTTTCGCTCGGCGATCGATTCACATGTCGAGATATCGATCGACGGCTTCTAGATATGCCTAGGCGCGAGCTGATAATGAACACTAGATCTCAAGGAGGGCGGTTAGCTCTTCTCCAAGGAGATACTAGTTCAAACAGATAATTCAAGATTATCAGAGATCCTAGTGATCTATATTCTAGTTAGCTACTCTAGAACAAGCTTAGGGTGCAATCTATTTGATGAATATCACAACTTAGCAATTATAGTTTGGGGCTAATCCCACAAACCTATTTAAACCATAGATCTAACAAGTAGACTACTCAGACATAGCTAAGCAATTCATAACAATAGATAGATGAAAGAATTGCATAAATAGAATAAAGTAGAAATACAAAAGGAGATGACAAATCTCTCCAATCTCGCAAAACAAGTAAAACTCTAGTCTCTCTCTCACACTCTCTGCTTTGTGGTAACTTTTTAAGCTTGAAGGTTGGTTGCTTGCCGTCAAAAACACTTAGCAGGAATATTTAAGCATTTCCATTAGGTTAAAAACTCGTCAGGGGCAATCTCGTAATTTGGTGAAGTCTTGGTGAAGTAGTCGGCTAAACCATTTCGTCCTCGATATCGATCGACAACACTAGATGTGTATCGATCGATTATAATCTTCTAGTACGCGGATTTTCTCAGCTACATCGATCGACAACTCTGGATGAGTATCGATCGATTCTTATCGCAATGTTGACTTCCGACTTGGTCTTGAATGGTCAACTCGGGTGTATATCAGAGAAAACAGATATCAGAGTATAAAACACTAGTATACCATGGTTAAAAACGGGTAAAATCCATAGTATATCAGAGAGCCTTGTAAGGGCTGGACCCTTAAAAGGATATCAGAGTCTAGGACCTGGATCCTGTTAGTAAACTGACTAAACCTTGAAATAATTAGAGAAGCGTTAGACCTTGTAATCCAGTATTAAAAAAACCTTTTGGAATGAAAGATCCTTTCTTAGAACCCTAGAGTTCTAGCTTGGTTTGAACCCTGGGGTTCTTGAGCCATAGAACCCGAACCCGGAAGTTCTTAAGGCCTTGGACCCTGAGGTCCCTTACCTAGGCCCAAAGGCCGCTTTATTGAACCCGAAGGTTTGCTCATTGAACCCTGAGGTTTCTGAGTATTGAGGTTTAATCTTTAGGT
The DNA here is from genome assembly GCF_000801105.2 of Raphanus sativus. NCBI lineage: Eukaryota > Viridiplantae > Streptophyta > Magnoliopsida > Brassicales > Brassicaceae > Raphanus > Raphanus sativus. Next base: position 22,085,085 of record NC_079517.1, on the reverse strand, counting down.
CCTGGCACCGTGACTAAACCCGATGGATACCTTGAACCCGGAGGTTGATGCCTTTGAACCCTGAGGTCCTTGGCAAACCCGAAGGTTGGTATTTGGATTCAAAGATCCTTGAACCCGAAGGTTCTTATTAGATCTGAAGATCATTTAGACCCGAAAGTCCTAGATCAACCCTTAAGGTGATCTTGAATCTAGAGATTCCTTACAGACCCGGAGGTTGTATTGAACCCCATGTTCTTTATAGACCCTGAGGCCGTGTCGAACCCAGAAGTTCTTTAATAGACTCTGAGGCCGTGTCGAACTCGGAGGTTCTTTTATAGACCTTGAGGCCGTACTGAACCCGGAGGTTCTTCATAGACACTGAGGCCGTATGCATTATGGGAGGTTTGTGATCGTATTCTGCTCCCCATGGGGGAACCACTACCGATCTTGTTATTGAGAAACCGCACTCTGCTACCCGGAGGTATATGCCACTCTAATGAATCTCAATGCTGCACTCTACCTTTCTGCAGGAAAGGTCACGCTCAGAGTTATGGTGCTGGTGTGGGCTTGACCCGCGGAGCGACTTCACACCAGACACACTACTTTCCACGTCTGGATAAGTATTAAATTTTTGGTGCTAACCGGTTTTTTCGAACATTTTCTCCCTGCATATCAGCCGTCAGCATCTGATTACAGTACTTTGCAGTTTTACGTCATGCCCCATGCATTGTATTTAGCTCGTAGCGTCTTTAATGCAGGGTTTGGGTAGCACTAGTACGAGTGGTCCCCACGTAACTTTTTGTCTATAGCCTTTACGCAGGGCCCGAGGTGCAGACAAGGTAATAGGGTTGATCAGACATGTTCCTTATATGTTGTACACCTATGTGAGTAGTCTCACTAGTATATGGGGTTTGCTAGGATCTAAGGTCCCTTAGGGCCTTACCTAGCTAGTATGCCCCTTTAAGTACATTGGAGTTCCTATAAACCCTTTAGCCGTAACTAAAAATGTAGCTTAGCCCGTTGACGTTATCGCATACATAGGAGTAGGAAACCAGTGTACTTAAATATATAATAGTAATAGTAGTAATATATAAAGCTTGATCCGGGGACCTTACTTTAGAAGTGATAGAATTTGAGGTGCAAGGCGTTCCAGCAGTTAGGTTGGACCTTACCGTCGCTGTCTTCCAGCTTATAGGCTCCTGCCCCCTTCACCTCTATTACCTTATAAGGACCCTCCCATCCAGGAGCGAGTTTTCCGGCTGATTTGTCCCGTGTGTGGTCACATACTCGCATAGGACCCAGTCTCCTTTCTGGAAGGTTCTGGATCTGACCTTCTTGTTATAGCTCTTGGCTACTTTCAACTGGTATGACGCATTTCTAAGGCGAGCTGTCTCTCTTTTTTCATCGAGTAGGTCTAGACTCAGATACATTAGCTCGTTGTTCTCTTCCTGGGAGAGGAATTCAGAGACCGTGGTCCTTACGTGCACCTCCGTGGGTATCACTGCTTCAGCACCAATGTCGAGTGAGAAAGGAGTCTCCTGGGTAGCCGTCTTCGGAGTGGTCCGATAGGCCCAAAGTACTCTGTGCAGCTCTTCTGTCCATCGCCCATGAGCGTCTTCTAAGCGCTTCTTGAGCATGTTCACCACCGTCTTGTTAGTGGACTCGGCTTGACCGTTTGACTGAGGGTGTCGTGGTGCTGAATAGGAGAGTTTGATGTTCCAGTCATTGCAAAACTTTCGGAAGTTGTAACTCGTGAACTGGGTTCCGTTGTCTGTGACGATTTCATGAGGGGTTCCGAAGCGTGTGATCACGTTGCTCCATAGGAACTTCCTGATCTTGGCTAGTGTTTCAGCTTCCACCCACTTTGTGAAGTAGTCGGTCACGACTAGGAGGAAGACCTTTTGCCCCGGTGCCATGGGAAATTTCCCCCACGATGTCCATGCCCCACTTTCGGAAGGGCCAAAGAGAGCTTAGAAATTTGATGTTCTCTGGTGGAAGATTGGAGACTGGCGCGTGCTTCTGGCATTGGCTGCAGAGTTTAGCTTGTTTGAGGGAGTCCCTCGCCATAGTTGGCCAGTAGTACCCGGCCCTTCTGGCTCTGAGTACCAAGCTTCGACCACTGGAGTGAGAACCACACTCTCCCTCGTGGAGTTCTTCTAGTATCCTGGCGGCTTCTCTAGGGGTGAGACATCGCAAATAAGGTCCTGAGAAAGATCTTCTGTATAGTTTCCCTTCGGAGAAGCAGTACCTGACAACTTGCCTCCTTATCTTCCGACTTTCGTCTCGATCTGCAGGTAAGGTGTCGTGCCTTAGATAGTTGATGATGGGAGTCATCCAAGTTTCTCCTTCATCCACTACTGACACTTCCTCAGGCTCCGTCTCCTTTTCTGTTGCGGGCCATTGAAGTACCAGCAGTGGGATACTCATGTGACTCGTGGTTTCTAGGGCGGACCCTAGATTAGCTAGAGCGTCAGCTTGGGAGTTATGCTCCCTAGGGATTGAGTAAGCCTACAGTTTCGGAACCTGTCGAGTAGTCGTTTGGCCATTGATAGGTACCTCACCATGCTCGGATCTTTGGCCTGGTAATCTCCTTGGACCTGGCTTATGATTAGTTGTGAGTCGCTGAAGACCTGAATGTCTTCTACTCCCATCTGTTTGGCGAGTTGCTGGATCCGTCTATGTATATAGTCCATTCGCCTTTTTCCACTTCACTATCGCGAAGCTTTACTTCTTGTTCCACGGCTGGAAACATGGCAGGAGAGAATTCGGCTACGAAATCTGCTAGGACTTGTGACTTGATGGCCGTTGCGGGTCGGAAGATCACATCGTACTCTCCTAGCTCTATGGCCCATTTTGCAAGTCGTCCAGACACTTTCGGCTTGTGAAAGACCGCTTTGATGGGGAAAGAGGTGACCACCACGATCTGATGAGCCTAGAACTAAGGGCGTAGCTTTCGGGCCGCATTAACTAATGAGAGGGCTAGCTTCTCAAGGTGACTATAGCGGGTCTCCGCGTCTAGCAGCGATTTGCTTACATAGTAGATAGGATGCTGTTTCCTTCTTTCTTCCCTTACAAGGACCGCGCTGACCGCATGCTCTGGTACCGCCAAATAGAGCAACGGAACTTCCCCTTCCAAGGGCTTCGAGAGGAGAGGTGGAGTAGTGAGGTAGGCCTTGAGATCAAAAAGGGCTTGCTCACATTTATCGGTCCATTGAAAGTCCTTAGGGTCCTTCAAGGTCTCGAAGAAGGCATGCGACTTGTCGGACAGCCTGGAAATGAACCTACTCAGGACTGCCATCCTTCCAGTCAATCTCTGAACCTCCTTGATATTACGAGGGGAAGGTATCACCTGAATTGCTCTTACCTACTCTGGGTTTGCTTCAATGCCCCTGTGGGTGACTATATATCCCAGGAACTTCCTAGAGCTTACTCCGAATGAGCACTTCGAAGGGTTGAGTGTCATATTGTACCTCCTGAGGGTGATGAATGCCTGTTGAAGGTGTGAGATATGATCCTCGGCATCCAGGGATTTTACCAGCATATCATCAATATAAACCTCCATGGTCTGCCCTATCTGGTCGGCGAACATCATGTTGACAAGTCTTTGATAGGTCGAGACGACATTCTTCAATCCGAAAGGCATGACCTTGTAGCAGTAGATGCTGTGGGAACCGAAATTCGCACTGTTGATTTTAGTTAAGTAAAACGGAGGAAAGCTAAGTAAACCTAACTTTCCCTGAAGGTCCGGATTCTCTGCGACAACCAACGACAAGTGATCAAATAAATGCGGAAAGGTTTTATTGAGATTTGGGACTGGACCTTAAGGAAGGCTGCCTACGTACCCCTTTCGAGGATCAAGTCGGACGTAGTTCAGTTGGAAGGGTTTGAACAAGAGATCGAACTGCCTGGCGGAGTTCGTCTAGTACGAGCGTTAGTCATAGAAACGGGCATGTTGAGAATAATGCCTAGGGTTTCTATGTGCGGAACTCTAAGTAAAAGGATTGTTAGATCCTTCCGAGAGAGACATGAGTCTGCGATTAAGATTTGAGACTGGACCTTAAGGAAGGCTGCCTACGTACCCCTTTCGAGGATCAAGTCGGACGTAGTTCAGTTGGAAAGATTTGAACAAGAGATCGAACTTCCTGGCGGAGTTCGTCTAGTACGAGCGTTTGTCATAGAAACGGGCGTGTCGAGAATAACGCCTAGGGTTTCTATGTGCGGAGCTCTGAGTAAAAGAATTGTTGGATTCTTCCGAAGGAACAGAAGTCTGCGGACAAGATGAAGGCAGAACGAGAGGCGGCCAGACGTCCTAGGTCATGCCTTGCTAGTCTAACCACCTAAATTCTAAGTTCCCTCAGTCTAAAATCTCGGATCTGCTTTCCCTCTAGGATTTTTGCTCCGCCTTTCTTCCTCTCCCAAAGCTCCTTTATATACTCCTTCTTATGACGGTCTATTCTTCTTCTGGGCCGCAGGACGGGCTTCTTTCCATTTTTCGTCGGCCTCCACGCTTTTTGGGAAACTTGACATTTATCCTTCCGGAAATTTGACATTTATCCTTCCGGAAATTTAACATTTATCTTGTTATGTAAAGATAAACGTAAATCGTCGTATCCATCTCAGATAATCGTAGACAGACTGTCCGATCGCGTTTGGTCCCTTTCGGGCCGTCTTTAGGACTTCCGTCGTTTTCTACGATCTATTTAGAAGTTCCTCGTTCATTCGTAGAGTTGAGACGAATGGTGTTTTAAGATGACCATCGCTGTTTCGTACGAAAATCTAAGATCTTCCTTCCCGTCGATATCTTACGAGTTTCCGAAATGTTTCCGACGGTCTTAGATTGGAGTAAGGACCGGAGTTTCGTACACGGAATCTCGATGATTCGTCCCGCGAGGACTTGAGAAAAACTCGTAGTACAGACTTCAGACTGCCGGGGACTGGGATTCGTGTACCAAAGATCGTTATCCGAAGACCCGAGCCAGCACGGGGCTAGCCGCCCGGCGAACACGGCCAGCACGGGCGCTAGCCGCCGGCGGCCACGGCCAACGCGGGGCTAGCCGCCCGGCGGCCACGGCCAGCACGGGCGCTAGCCGCCGGCGGCCACGGCCAGCACGGGGCTAGCCGCCCGGCGGCCACGGCCAGCACGGGCGCTAGCCGCCGGTGGCCACGGCCAGCACGGGGCTAGCCGCCCGGCGGCCACGGCCAGCACGGGCGCTAGCCGCCGGCGGCCACGGCCAGCACGGCGCTAGCCGCCGGCGGCCACGGCCAGCACGGGGGCTAGCCGCCCGGCGGCCACGGCCAGCACGGGGCTAGCCGCCCGGCGGCCACGGCCAGCACGGGCGCTAGTCGCCAGCGGCCACGGCCAGCACGGGGCTAGCCGCCCGGCGGCTACGGCCAAGGCCAGGGTCGGCTGCTCGGTTCCTTCGGTTTACGGGTGTTCGTGTTCGTTTTTCGGAAGGTTTTTCGTATGACAAATAGACTTAGCCGTTGATTTCGAGATAACTGTTTTTGACCCCAACAGTTAGCCCCCCGCATGCAAGATGCGGGAGCGATTTTGTGTGCGAAAGATTTGAAAATCGAAATTTTCGGCTAGGAATATTTTATTCCGAAAAACTCTACCACCTTTGATTTCTTATAAGTAGCACCTCATCTCCCTCTCATTTTTCACTCACTCCCCTTTTCTCAAATTTCAGAAAACATGGCTTTCTCTCCAAATGAAAAGAAGGATTCTGATGTCGAAATGAGTGAAGCCAACCAAGTCTCGCCGGCGCAGGATACTCCTGCTCTTACGCAGACGTTCGTCGAGGGGTTCAGTTCTTTTCAGGACAAGATGGAGCGACGCCGTGCTGAGATGGAGTCTAGCGTGGCAGGTCCTAGTGCTACTTCCGTGGTTCCGACTCCCGGATCCGATGTCACTTTAACTCCGGATCCCGCGGCCTTGGTTCTTGGACCCGATGTTACTCCAGTCCCGATCTCCACACTTCCGGCCTCTGGACCCGATGTCCCTTTGCCTGCTGGAGAAATTGTCGTTCCGGAGCAAGCACCCGATGTCCAGGCTCGTCCGGAGAGTTCCCCTTTCGCGCCGATAGTGGTTTCGGAGGATGCGGTAGAAGTCATGCCTCCTCCTCCAGAAAAGAAGAGGGAGATCGTCTTGGGACTTCCCGCGTCCAACGCTGTTCCACCATCGAGGGGACGTTCAAGAGCTGGGGCTGCCGGATCAGCGAAGAGGAAAAGGTGTACTAGGAGTGAGGAAGGCGAGGTTTCGGCGAGACTATCGCAGCATCGTTCCAAGGTATTTCGTGAAAACCTTCTTCCCTTTGCTATCCCCCTGATTCTTACATTCTCTCGCATGATCAGTTTGTGTCGTTGATCGACGGGATGCTTGGTGATTGCGGACTGGAGGTTACACGTTTGTCCAAGGAGCTGGATTCGTTGCGGGAAACTCTGAAGCGTACCGAGGCTGTGCTTCAATCGATTGAGAGTACTCATGCTGCCCAGACGTCGACGCTCGAAGCTCGGATCAGCGATCTCGAGCGTGATCTGGGAAAGACTGTGAGCTCGCTGCTCAAAGCGAAGGAGGAGAAGAAGAGCAAGTCCTCGGAAGTTCGACGTCTGAAGAGGCGGATTCAGCGCTTTGAGGAGATGGGAACTTGCACTGCGGCGGAGCTTGCCGGCCCGTCATCCTCGGGTACCCTGGTCCCGGGCTCGGAAATTCCAGAGGTCCAGGATGCTGGAATTGTTGCGGACAAGGGTGGTGAGGAAGTCGGCGAGGGCGATGGCGAAGCTGTTCCTGCTTTGTGTGAGTCGGAGGATGAAGGCGGTGTCCCGGAGGACGCCTAGGTTGATCAATCCCTGAGGGGATTTTTATTTTGATTGTATTTCGGCCGTTGGTTAGCCATCATGTATGATTTCGGGACTGGCCGTTGATGGCTTTGAATCCCTGCTCTTTTTAGGGCGCTGTATTGAATTCGCGGTACGCGTTTATAAAATATTTTGCATTTTTAGAACTTCTGTTTGTCGAAGTTAGAGGGGCAGGGTGTGAGTTGTCGTCTCATTCCTGCCTCCCTGACGATCACCGTATCCGTAGTTTGTACAAAGCGAGATTTTCCTGCGGTTTACGATTTACGCGAAAATTCATGGAAACGTACAGACTTGAGTGAAGAGACAAGTTTTGGATCTCGCGTCGTTGACGCTTTGCCTATGAGATGTTAAGATACCAGCAAGGCTGGGTTTAGGGCACGACCTAGGTTTACTCTCAGACTGAGGCTGTGCGATGACAAATCGGCTTTCGTTTTGCCTGTTCGTGATTTTAACCTGATTCGTACCGTTTTAAAATCCGCGAAGTGGTATCGGCTTATATGATTTGTATGGGCACGAATCGAGCTACTTCCTTTACGAAGTGCTGAACCAAATTTGGATTTTTTGTATAGCGCGCTATGGGATCCTTGTCGGATGTAAAAGAGCCTACCCTTAGGTGGCTTGTCTGTTTAGGACGTTAGAGTTCGTTTGTTGTGATCAGCAACAACGATATGATGCCGTTTAGAAGGCGGGTGAAAGTTTTAATCTAAAAACGGATGTTCGGGCACGAAGCGACGTCTCGCAGTGCTTTGAAGTTTGTTTTTCTTATGCCATAGAGGACTATGGGCTTTTTAGAAATCGCGGAATGTTTCCGGGCGATAGTTTTATGGTTTGTTTGATGGATATTGGATCCATTGTTAAGGCCGTTAGGCGAATTGATTGTGGAAAGTTTTCGAAAGTTCCGTTTTTTCGAAAATTGTGGGAGCGTGCGGGTGTACGCACCCCACTCCCCCCTTTTTAAATCGGGGGATAGCTGAACCCACCGGTTGGCGAGTTGCCTACGTACCTCTTTCGAGGATCAAGCCATCTCGTAGTTCTGTTGATCACGTTTACGTTTTAGTGGTAGTATTTCTTGAGATGCATAGCATTCCAAGTTCTCGGGATTTTTACGTCTTGCATGTTCGCGATTTGGTACGAACCTGGTCGGACGACTTTTATGATTTTGTATGGTCCTTCCCAGTTTGCTCCCAGTTTTCCTGCGTTTCGTTCAGCAGTGTTTTGGAAGACTTTTCGCAAGACCAGTTCACCCTCTTTGAATCTTCGATGACGCACGTTCGCGTTGTAGTATTTTGCGGCGGCCTGCTGGTAATTTTGAATTCGGATGAGGGCTTGGTCGCGACGCTCGTTGATGAGGTCAAGATTATCCAGCAGCATGGCATTGTTCAGGTCTTCCCGTTCGGGAAGAAATCTCCCCAGTACGCCGGGGAATTCTACTTCCGCCGGAATCATGCATTCTGCTCCGTAAACGAGAGCGAATGGAGTTTCCCCCGTTGCTCGTCTCAGAGTGGTTCGATGAGACCAAAGGACCCCTTCGAGTTCTTCTGCCCATCGTCCCTTTTTGGCTTCCAAGCGTTTTTTCAATCCGTCTAGGACGGTCTTGTTTATGGTTTCAGCCTGTCCGTTGCACTGCGGGTATCTGGGAGTAGACTTGTTAAGTCGTATTTTCCATTTTTCGCAGAATGCCTCGAATCGAGTGGAAATAAACTGGGACCCGTTGTCCGTTACGATTTTGTATGGGACACCGTGTCTGGTTATGATGTTTTTCCAAACGAAGTTCTCGACTTGCACGTCTTTGATACTTGCGTAGGATTCTGCTTCCACCCATTTTGAAAAGAAATCGGTGAGGACCAGCAGGAAACGTTTTTGTTTTGATTTGTGCATTGGTCCGACGATATCCATCGACCATCGCATGAAAGGGTACGGAGACGAGATAGAAGAGAGGATCTCGGCGGGCTGATGAATTGTCGGGGCGTGCCGCTGACACTTCTCGCATTTCCGAGCGTACTTCTCGCAATCCTTTACCATAGTTGGCCAGTAGAATCCGTGGCGTTTTATTTTTGTTGCGAGAGACCTTCCGCCGGAGTAGTTTCCGCACGATCCGGAATGAACTTCTTCCATGATTTTTCTCGCCTTTTCTCCTTCCGCGCAAGTCATGAGAGGTCCGGAGAATCGCCATTTGTAGATTTCGCCTTCCACGGTTACGTATCGTGCTGCCTGGATTTTTATTTTCCGGGCAGCCCATTTCTCCGCGGGTAGGGTACCATCTACAATGTAGGCTCTGGTAGGTTCTAACCAGGGAGTGTCGCAGCCATAGTCTGTTTGGTCTGCATCGTCTTCCGGTTGATCTTCGTTTTCTTCCACGCCTTCGATCTGTGTTCTGATCAGGTTGGCGATTACCGGCGGTCCGATGCTTGGATGCTCTATGAATTCGACGGGAATTATTCTCTTAAGCCCTGGATCCGAGCTTGAGGCGAGAGCGGCTAAAGCGTCAGCTTGGACGTTTTCCGAGCGGGGAATCCTGGTTAGCGCAAATTGCTGAAAATCGTGGGCCAAGTCTTGGACGACTTTCAGATATGCGTTCATCCTTTCATCCCTTGCTTCGTATTCTCCGCTGAACTGGTTTGCGACTAACCGAGAGTCGCAGTAAGCGTGAATGTTTCGAATCTTCAGCCCCTGGGCCAGTCGTAGGCCCGCAATTAGCGCCTCATATTCTGCTTCGTTGTTCGATGCATGAAAATCCAAGCGGAATGATTGCTCGAGGATTTCTCCTGTCGGCGAAGTGAGCCGGATCCCGATTCCAGATCCTTGCTTGGTCGAAGATCCATCGACATGGAGATCCCATGTTGATCCAGGATCCTCGTTAGTTAAATCCGCCATGGGTAATTCTACCAAGAAGTCCGCGAGTACCTGCGATTTTGTGCAGGTCTTTGGACGATATTCGATATCGTACTCGCTTAGTTCAATCGCCCACTTCGCGAGTCTACCAGACTGGCTTGGACTGTGTAGAATCGTCCGTAACGGAAAAGTGGTAAGTACCACGATGGTATGAGATTGGAAATACGGTCTAAGTTTTCTCGCCGAAGTTATGACAGCGAGTGCCAACTTTTCCATCAGCGGATACCGAGTTTCGGCATCTAGTAATGTTTTACTAATGTAGAAGACCGGTTTCTGTTCTCCAAATTCTTCTTGAATCAGGACGCCACTGACTGCTGACGCGGATACTGCGATGTAGAGGAACAAGGGCTCTCCGACTACGGGTTTTGCGAGGATAGGAGGGGTGGCCAGATACTGCTTCAGCTGTTGGAACGCTTTCTCGCAATCCTCTGACCACTCGAACTTTTTATTCCCCTTTAAGGTTTCCTAGAAGGGGAGACACTTATCCGTGGAGCGCGAGATGAATCGGTTTAGGGCCGCGACTCGTCCGGTCAGCCTCTGGACTTCCCGCTTGGTTCTCGGGGAGGCCATTTCTATCAGTGCGTTGATTTGTTTCGGATTGGCCTCTATTCCGCGGAATGTTACGAGGTAGCCGAGAAATTCTCCCGACGCCACGGCGAATCTGCATTTTGACGGATTGAGTTTCATGTTGTGTTGGTTCAATCTCTCAAAGCATTCCTCTAGGTGGATTACGTGATCGCGTTCGTCGAGAGATTTTACCAACATATCGTCGATATACACCTCCATGATTTTTCCGAGTTGCTCGGCAAACATCCGATTGACGAGTCGCTGATATGTGGCGCCGGCGTTCTTAAGACCGAAAGGCATTACTTTGTAGCAATAGGTTCCTCGGTCGGTAATGAATGCCGTCTTCTCGCGATCTTCGGGATTCATCATGATTTGATTGTAACCGGAGAACGCGTCCATGAACGATTGGAGTTTGTTTCCTGCGGTCGCCTCGACTAGACGGTCGATGTGCGGAAGCGGAAAACAATCCTTCGGGCACGCTTTGTTGAGATCGGTAAATTCAACGCATACTCGCCATTTCCCGTTCTTTTTCTTGACGACGACGGGATTGGCGAGCCAGTCGGGATATCTTACTTCTGTTATTGATCCAACTTTGAGGAGTCTTTCGACTTCCTCATTGACCGCAGTTGCCCGTTCGGGGCCTAGCTTTCGCCTCTTTTGTTTTACGGGTTTGTGAGTTGGATCAATGTTGAGTTCGTGACATGTTATGTTAATGTCGATTCCCGGCATATCTTCCGCAGCCCAAGCGAACGTGTTAAGGTTCTTCTTGAGACATGAGATGAGTTCTGCTTTCAACGGATCGCGAAGATTGGCTCCAATCTCTACGCACCGCTCTGGGTTAGTCTCGTCGAGGCAGACCGAAATTACAAGTTCGCAGGTGGGCTCACGTTTCCCTTCCAGGACCTCAGCTCTTTGCGATTGCCAGAAGATTTCTGGAGGGTCCTGCGATGCTGGTTCGTGAGTTGCTTGCTTTTTTGGTTTAGTTTCGGGCTCAGAGTTTTTCCGTTTTAACCCAGCGGCCAAGCAGACTTGCGGCGCCTTACGATCTCCTTGTATTGTTTCCTCTCCGGAGAGGGTCGGAAATTTGAGGCACAGATGGAAAGTTGTGGGAACCGAAATTCGCACTGTCGATTTTAAGTAAGTAAATCGGAGGAAAGCTAGGTAAACCTAACTTTCCCTGAAGGTCCGGATTCTCTGCGACAACCAACGACAAGTGATCAAATAAATGCGGAAATGTTTTATTAAGATTTGAGACTGGACCTTAAGGAAGGCTGCCTACGTACCCCTTTCGAGGATCAAGTCGGACGTAGTTCAGTTGGAGTTGTTTGAACAAGAGATCGAACTGCCTGGCGGAGTTCGTCTAGTACGAGCGTTAGTCATAGAAACGGGCATGTCGAGAATAATGCCTAGGGTTTCTATGTGCGGAACTCTAAGTACAACAAGGGTTTTGTTAAGAGTTGGGACTGGACCTTGAGAAAGGCTGCCTACGTACCCCTTTCGAGGATCAAGTCGGACGTAGTTCAGTTGGAAAGATTTGAACAAGAGATCGAACTGCCTGGCGGAGTTCGTCTAGTACGAGCGTTTGTCATAGAAACGGGCGTGTCGAGAATAACGCCTAGGGTTTCTATGAGCGGAACTCTAAGTAAAAGGATTGTTAGATCCTTCCGAGAGAGACAGGAGCCTGCGGACAAGATGAAAATAGAACGAGAGGCGGCCGGACGTTCTAGGTCCCACCTTGCTAGTCTACCGCCTAAATTCTAAGTTCTTAACCTAACAGGAGCTTTCTAGGTCTCCAATCTCGGATTTCTCTCTCTCTTAATGATTTTTGCTCTGCCTTTCTTCCTCTCCCAAAGCTCCTTTATATACTCCTCCTTATGACGGTCTAACCTTCTTCTGGGCCGCAGGGCGGGCTTCTTTCCATTTTCGTCGGCCTCCATGCTTTTCGGGAAACTTGACATTTACCCTTCCGGAAATTTAGCATTTATCTCGCTATGCAAAGATAAACGTAAATCGTCGTATCTATCTCAGATAATCGTAAACGGACTGTCCGATCGTGTTTAGTCCCTTTCGGGCCGTTTCCAGGACTTCCGTGGTTTTCTACGATCTCTCCGGAAGTTCTTCATTCATTCGTAGAGTTGAGACGAGTGGTGTCTTAAGATAACCATCGCTGTTTCGTACGAAGAATTTAAGATCTTCCGTCCGGTTGATACCTTACGAGTTTCCGAAGTGTTTCCGACGGTCTTTGATTGGAGTAAGGACTGGAGTTTCGTACACGGAATCTCGATGATTCGTCCTGCGAGGACTTGAGAAAAACTCAAAGTACAAACTCCAGACTGCCGGGGACTGGGATTCGTGTACCGAAGATCGTTATCCGAAGACCCGAGCCAGCACGGGGCTAGCCGCCCGGCGGTCATGGCCAGCACGGGCGCTAGCCGCCGGCGGCCACGGCCAGCACGGGGCTAGCCGCCCGGCGGCCACGGCCAGCACGGGCGCTAGCCGCCGGCGGCCACGGCCAGCACGGGGCTAGCCGCCCGGCGGCCACGGCCAGCACGGGCGCTAGCCGCCGGCGGCCACGGCCAGCACGGGGCTAGCCGCCCGGCGGCCACGACCAGCACGGGCGCTAGCCGCCGGCGGCCACGGCCAGCACGGGGCTAGCCGCCCGGCGGCCACGGCCAGCACGGGCGCTAGCCGCCGGCGGCCACGGCCAGCACGGGGGCTAGCCGCCTGGCGGCTACGACCAGCACGTGCGTCTCGACGAGGGCTTCGATTTGATATGTTGATCGTTTTCTGGGTCCTCACGGTTTGAGAGAACGGGCTCTTCGAAGTTTCCCGGCGGCAAGGACCAGCACGGGGGCTTAGCCGCCCGGCGGCCAGGACCAGCACGGGCCGTAGCCGCCGGCGGCCAGGACCAGCACGTGCGTCTCGACGAGGGCTTCGATTTGATATCTTGATCGTTCTCTGGGTCCTCACGGTTTGAGAGAACGGGCTCTTCGAAGTTTCCCGGCGGCAAGGACCAGCACGGGGGCTTAGCCGCCCGGCGGCCAGGACCAGCACGGGCCGTAGCCGCCGGCGGCCAGGACCAGCACGTGCGTCTCGACGAGGGCTTCGATTTGATATCTTGATCGTTCTCTGGGTCCTCACGGTTTGAGAGAACGGGCTCTTTGAAGTTTCAAGGCGGATTCCTTGTCGTTCGGCCTATCCAAACTTAGATCACTTCCCGTTTCTTCCTTATACTTTCGTATGACAAATAGACTTAGCCGTTGATTTCGAGATAACCGTTTTTGACCCCAACAGTTAGCCCCCCAGCATGCAAGATGCGGGAGCGATCTTGCGGGCGGAAGATTATGAGTTGAAAATCGAAATTTTTGGCTAAGAGTATTTCATTGCGGAAATCCACATCACCTTTGATTGGCGATCTTGAGTGTGACGTCGGGAAGACCGTGAGTTCGTTGCTCAACTTCGACTTGATTCTTGCTGGTCTGAAATCCGTGTGCACCCTTGTCCTGCATTCGGAGGATTCGGAGGACTAGGACTACGCAGTCAAGGATCGCGAAGCCGGCGCATATGAGACGTGCAGCGGTGGTGCGACCAATGGAGGCGACGGTGAGACCGTTCCTACTTTGGGCGAGTTTTGAGAATGAAGGTGATGCTCCTGGGAGCGTCTAGGTTTATCAATCCCTTTAGAGATTTTTATTTTGATTACATTTTGGCCGTTGGTTGGCCATTATGTATGATTTCGGGACTGGCCGTTGGTGGCTTTGATTCCCTGCCCTTTTTAGGGCGTTGTATTGAACTCGCGGTATGCGTTTATGAAATATTTTGCGTTTAGAACTTCTGTTTGTCGAAGTTAGAGGGGCAGGGTGTGAGTTGTCGTCTCATTCCTGCCTCCCTGACGATCACCGTATCCGTAGTTTGTACAAAGCGAGATTTTCCTGCGGTTTACGATTTACGTGAAAATTCGTGAAAACGTACAGACTTGAGTGAAGAGACAAGTTTTGGGATCTCGCGTCGTTGACGCTTTGCCTATGAGATGTTAAGATACCAGCAAGGCTGGGTTTAGGGCAAGACCTAGGTTTACTCTCAGACTGAGGCTGTGCGATGACAAATCGGCTTTCGTTTTGCCTGTTTGTGATTTTAACCTGATTCGTACCGTTTTAAAATCCGCGAAGTGGTATCGGCTTATATGATTTGTCTGGGCACGAATCGAGCTACTTCCTTTACGAAGTGCTGAACCAAATTTGGATTTTTTGTATAGCGCGCTATGGGATCCTTGTCGGATGTAAAAGAGCCTACCCTTAGGTGGCTTGTCTGTTTAGGACGTTAGAGTTCGTTTGTTGTGATCAGCAACAACGAAATGATGCCGTTTTGAAGGCGTATGAATTTGTTATCGAAAAATGTTTATCCGAGCACGAAGCGACGTCTCGCAGTGCTGCGATTTTATTTTTCTCATGCCATAAGAGGATTATGGGCTTTCGCTTATGATGTGATTTATACTTTCGTCAAGTGTTAAGGATAGAATCCGAGTAGTCACTTCGGATTGTGATTTTGTCGCTTGGTTCGTATGCTACTTTTTAGCAAGCGATTTTAGGTGTAAGCGATGAGAGACATGTGTCTGGATGTGATAATCGTTTCATGGATACTGGATCCGTTGTCGCAGCCGTTTACTAGTTGGCGAACTGTGTTGAGGATTTAGGACCGAAGGGTCGCGTAAATTTTACCAGGGGAAGCGTCTAACTTCACTATGTTTCGTGAAGTGTTGGCCTTCTGAGATTTGTTTTTGTAAGAATGACTCGTATAGCTCTGGAGCTTTGCTACGAGCGTTTCTTTTCGTGCCGCGTTTTATGGGGTGTATAGAACTTAATCGATTTGATGATAAGTTTAGGATTTTCCGTTTAACCATTTGGTTGTTAGGATCGAGTTTCGTTATCGTATGATTTCCGATTTTGGGTTATACGACAAACTGCTTGCATAATATCCGTTTGTCGTTTTACGACAAATCGTGGATTGTCTTTTTTTAGCCGTTACACGGTTGGAGCGGTGGTCGCTAAGTATTGTAGACCGGCATGGAGGCTGACTTCAGCCGTTTAGCCAAGGAAGTCGTTGGTAAAAGACCAGTCCATGACCCTTTGTGTTACCGTTAAGATCGTGTTTAGTTGACGATTGTCCTTAATGGCGATGTCGAGTGCATGTTCGGGCTTTATGGAAAGACGTAGTTGGCCGAGGGCCGAATAGAGTTCGTCGAGATAGACATGCCAATCATAGAGGAGTTTTCCAAGTTACGGGTGATGGCTTTTTGAAATGATTTTCCACTTTAGGTTTCAGTAATCGATGACTGGTTTCATGGAAATAGAAAATCGCAGATAGTCAAAGTAGCACTGTTTCCGTGGTTTACACGGGAAATGTTTCCGCTTTGATTTCGAAAGTTGCTTCGGGTTACTCATGAAGTTTTACCGAAGGTTATTTCGTTAATTTTGTAGCTCACCGTCGTGCCATTAGTCTCACGGAAGCGGAAAGAGTATGCCAAGGATGCGCGGTGATCGTTTCTCGGTTTTTCGAGAGATTAGATCGGTTTGCGCGTTCTGCCTAGACAGTCAAGAAACAATAGAACGAAACTGGGAGAAAATGCCTAAGACTTATCTTGCTAGACTATCCACCTAGGTTCTAAGTTCCCTAAATTTTACGGCAGTTTACAAGACGTTCCCATTCCTTTCCTACGAAAAAAAATAAAACCTTGATAAAATTTTCTAAGTCGGACGTACCTTAGTCTCATTGATTACTCGAGATTGCCTCATGTCCGTTCCTCTTTGTCTTCTACCGTTTCATCGTCAAAGGTCTTCGAAAAGTCCGATACTGAATCGAGAATCGATTTTTGATGAAACATGAAGGAGCAGTGCAGAATCGTTGCAGAATCGTTGAAGCAAAGGGAGGAGAAGTAGGCGAAACTCGAAGAAGGCTAAGGTGGGTAGACAAGTGAAAACGAATGGCAAGATGTCACTTGAGTGGGGCTTCTTGTTTCGTCAAGCTATGACCGAACTGGTCAGGTCAAGAAGCTTACGATCTTGTTATACTTTACGAATGATGTTTCGTAAAATATTGTCGAGCTTTTATTTAACGAGAGTTTTTTTCACAAAATGTTGTCGAGTTAATTTTACGGAAACTGTTTTGTAAAATGTTGTCGAGTTTAATCATGCAAAAGCTGTCTCGTGAAATATTTTTCGAGAATTTATTTTACGAAAGGTGTTCCGTAAAATGTTATCGAATTTTAGCATTAGAAACGCTGATTTTCGTTAGCCTCCATACTTATCGGAAACTTGACGTTAATCTTCGGGGAAACTTAGCATTTATCTTGTTACGTAAAGATAAATGTAAATCGTCGTGTCTATCTTAGATAATCGTAAACGGACTGTCCGATCACGTTTGGTCCCTTTCGGGCCGTCTCTAGGACTTCCGTTGTTTTCTACGATTTCTTTGGAAGTTCTTCATTCGTTCATAGAGTTGAGATGAGTGGTGTCTTAAGATAACCATCGCTGTTTCGTACGAAGAATTTAAGATCTTCCTTCCCGTTTGATATCTTACGAGTTTCCGAAGTGTTCCCGACGGTCTTAGCTTGGAGTAAGAACCGGAGTTTCGTACGCGGAATCTCAATGATTCGTCCTGCGAGGACTTTGGGAAAGACTCGAAGTACAGATTTCTGACGGCCGGGGCCTGGGACTTGTGTACCAGAGATTGTTGTCCGAAGACCCGAGCCAGCACGGGGCTAGCCGCCCGGCCGGCCACGGCAGCACAGACGCTAGTCGCCGGCGGCTACGGCCAGCACGGGGCTAGCCGCCCGGCGGCCACGGCCAGCACGGGTGCTAGCCGCAGCGGCCACGGCCAGCACGGGGCTAGCCGCCCGGCGGCCATGGCCAGCACGGGGCTAGCCGCCGCCGGCCACAGCCAGCACGGGGCTAGCCGCCCGGCGGCCACGGCCAGCACGGGCGCTAGCCGCCCGGCGGCTACGGCCGAGGCGGGGTCGGCTGCTCGGTTCCTGAGTGTTCGTGTTCGTTATGTTGATGTCGAATCCCGGCATATCTTCCGCAGTCCAAGCGAACGTGTTAAGGTTCTTCTTGAGACACGCGATGAGTTCTGCTTTCAACGGATCGCGGAGATTGGCTCCAATCTCCACGCACCGCTCTGGGTTAGTCTCGTCGAGGCAGACCGAAATTACCGGTTCGCAAGTGGGCTCACGTTTCCCTTCTAGGACCTCAGCTCTTTGCGTTTGCCAGAAATTTCTGGAGGGTCCTGCGATGCTGGTTCGTGGGTTGCTTGCTTTTTGGTTTAATTTCGGGCTCGGAGTTTTTCCGTTTAACCCAGTGGCCAAGCAGACTTGCGGCGCTTTACGATCTCCTTGTATTGTTTCCACTCCGGAGAGGGTTGGAAATTTGAGGGCACATATGGAAAGTCGAGGGGATCTCTCGCATGGAATTTAACCACGGAGTCCCGACGATCGCGTTATATGCTGCTGGACCGTCGACTACCAAAAATTCCACCATCTTCGTGACGCTCCCGGCTCTGACCGAGAGATCGACCGAGCCGAGGGTCATAGTGATGTTTCCTGAGAGTCCGATTATCGGATTGGGATCGTCCGTGATAGCGTTTAGGTCGATTCCCATCCTCTCGAGGGTGTTTTTATATATAATATTTGTCGAGCATCCGGTGTCGACCAATATTCTCGCTACGTCGATGTCCTGGATCGTTAGTCTGATAACGAGGAGTTTGTTGTGAGGTTTGGCTTGACCAGCCTTGCTCTATCCCTGAATGACACGATGTTGTGGACAGGTGATGTGGCCGTGCTGTTGTTACCAATCGTAGGTTTTTGAGTAAGAGAATCCGACCCCCCCTCCTTCTCTAGCGCCAAACTGTGGGAACCGAAATTCGCACTGTCGATTTTAAGTAAGTAAATCGGAGGAAAGCTAGGTAAACCTAACTTTCCCTGAAGGTCCGGATTCTCTGCGACAACCAACGACAAGTGATCAAATAAATGCGGAAAATGTTTATTAAGATTTGAGACTGGACCTTAAGGAAGGCTGCCTACGTACCCCTTTCGAGGATCAAGTCGGACGTAGTTCAGTTGGAGTTGTTTGAACAAGAGATCGAACTGCCTGGCGGAGTTCGTCTAGTACGAGCGTTAGTCATAGAAACGGGCATGTCGAGAATAATGCCTAGGGTTTCTATGTGCGGAACTCTAAGTACAACAAGGGTTTTTGTTAAGAGTTGGGACTGGACCTTGAGAAAGGCTGCCTACGTACCCCTTTCGAGGATCAAGTCGGACGTAGTTCAGTTGGAAAGATTTGAACAAGAGATCGAACTGCCTGGCGGAGTTCGTCTAGTACGAGCGTTTGTCATAGAAACGGGCGTGTCGAGAAATAACGCCTAGGGTTTCTATGAGCGGAACTCTAAGTAAAAGGATTGTTAGATCCGAGAGAGACAGGAGCCTGCGGACAAGATGAAAATAGAACGAGAGGCGGCCGGACGTTCTAGGTCCCACCTTGCTAGTCTACCGCCTAAATTCTAAGTTCTTAACCTAACAGGAGCTTTCTAGGTCTCCAATCTCGGATTTCTCTCTCTCTTAATGATTTTTGCTCTGCCTTTCTTCCTCTCCCAAAGCTCCTTTATATACTCCTCCTTATGACGGTCTAACCTTCTTCTGGGCCGCAGGGCGGGCTTCTTTCCATTTTCGTCGGCCTCCATGCTTTTCGGGAAACTTGACATTTACCCTTCCGGAAATTTAGCATTTATCTCGCTATGCAAAGATAAACGTAAATCGTCGTATCTATCTCAGATAATCGTAAACGGACTGTCCGATCGTGTTTAGTCCCTTTCGGGCCGTTTCCAGGACTTCCGTGGTTTTCTACGATCTCTCCGGAAGTTCTTCATTCATTCGTAGAGTTGAGACGAGTGGTGTCTTAAGATAACCATCGCTGTTTCGTACGAAGAATTTAAGATCTTCCGTCCGGTTGATACCTTACGAGTTTCCGAAGTGTTTCCGACGGTCTTTGATTGGAGTAAGGACTGGAGTTTCGTACACGGAATCTCGATGATTCGTCCTGCGAGGACTTGAGAAAAACTCAAAGTACAAACTCCAGACTGCCGGGGACTGGGATTCGTGTACCGAAGATCGTTATCCGAAGACCCGAGCCAGCACGGGGCTAGCCGCCCGGCGGTCATGGCCAGCACGGGCGCTAGCCGCCGGCGGCCACGGCCAGCACGGGGCTAGCCGCCCGGCGGCCACGGCCAGCACGGGCGCTAGCCGCCGGCGGCCACGGCCAGCACGGGGCTAGCCGCCCCGGCGGCCACGGCCAGCACGGGCGCTAGCCGCCGGCGGCCACGGCCAGCACGGGGCTAGCCGCCCGCGGCCACGACCAGCACGGGCGCTAGCCGCCGGCGGCCACGGCCAGCACGGGGCTAGCCGCCCCGGCGGCCACGGCCAGCACGGGCGCTAGCCGCCGGCGGCCACGGCCAGCACGGGGGCTAGCCGCCTGGCGGCTACGACCAGCACGTGCGTCTCGACGAGGGCTTCGATTTGATATGTTGATCGTTTTCTGGGTCCTCACGGTTTGAGAGAACGGGCTCTTCGAAGTTTCCCGGCGGCAAGGACCAGCACGGGGGCTTAGCCGCCCGCGGCCAGGACCAGCACGGGCCGTAGCCGCCGGCGGCCAGGACCAGCACGTGCGTCTCGACGAGGGCTTCGATTTGATATCTTGATCGTTCTCTGGGTCCTCACGGTTTGAGAGACGGGCTCTTCGAAGTTTCCCGGCGGCAAGGACCAGCACGGGGGCTTAGCCGCCCGGCGGCCAGGACCAGCACGGGCCGTAGCCGCCGGCGGCCAGGACCAGCACGTGCGTCTCGACGAGGGCTTCGATTTGATATCTTGATCGTTCTCTGGGTCCTCACGGTTTGAGAGAACGGGCTCTTTGAAGTTTCAAGGCGGATTCCTTGTCGTTCGGCCTATCCAAACTTAGATCACTTCCCGTTTCTTCCTTATACTTTCGTATGACAAATAGACTTAGCCGTTGATTTCGAGATAACCGTTTTTGACCCCAACAAAAGTCGAGGGATCGCTCGCATGGAATTAACCACGGAGTCCCGACGATCGCGTTACATGCTGCTGGACCGTCGACTACCAAAAATTATGCCGTCTTTGTGACGCTCCCGGCTCTGACCGAAAGATCGACCGAGCCGAGGGTCATTGTGATGTTTCCTGAGAGTCCGATTATCGGATTGGGATCGTCCGTGATAGCGTTTAGGTCGATTCCCATCCTCTCGAGGGTGTTTTTATATATAATATTGGTCGAGCATCCGGTGTCGACCAATACTCTCGCTACGTCGATGTCCTGGATCGTTAGTCTGATAACGAAAAGTTCGTCATGAGGTTTGGCTTGATCAGCCGTTGCTCTGTCCCCGAATGACACGATGTTGCGGACAGGTGATGTGGCCATGCTGTTGTTACCAATCGTAGGTTTTTGAGTAAGAGAATCCGACCCCCCTCCTTCTAGCGCCAAACTGTGGGAACCGAAATTCGCACTGTCGATTTTAGTTAAGTAAAACGGAGGAAAGCTAAGTAAACCTAACTTTCCCTGAAGGTCCGGATTCTCTGCGACAACCAACGACAAGTGATCAAATAAATGCGGAAAGGTTTTATTGAGATTTGGGACTGGACCTTAAGGAAGGCTGCCTACGTACGCCTTTCGAGGATCAAGTCGGACGTAGTTCAGTTGGAAGGGTTTGAACAAGAGATCGAACTGCCTGGCGGAGTTCGTGTAGTACGAGCGTTAGTCATAGAAACGGGCATGTCGAGAATAATGCCTAGGGTTTCTATGTGCGGAACTCAAAGTAAAAGGATTGTTAGATCCTTCCGAGAGAGACATGAGTCTGCGATTAAGATTTGAGACTGGACCTTAAGGAAGGCTGCCTATGTACCCCTTTCGAGGATCAAGTCGGACGTAGTTCAGTTGGAAAGATTTGAACAAGAGATCGAACTGCCTGGCGGAGTTCGTCTAGTACGAGCGTTTGTCATAGAAACGGGCGTGTCGAGAATAACGCCTAGGGTTTCTATGTGCGGAGCTCTGAGTAAAAGAATTGTTGGATTCTTCCGAAGGAACAGAAGTCTACGGACAAGATGAAGGCAGAACGAGAGGCGGCCAGACGTCCTAGGTCATGCCTTGCTAGTCTAACCACCTAAGTTCTAAGTTCCCTCAGTCTAAAATCTCGGATCTGCTTTCCCTCTAGGATTTTTGCTCCGCCTTTCT
Source organism: Raphanus sativus (assembly GCF_000801105.2). Taxonomy (NCBI): domain Eukaryota; kingdom Viridiplantae; phylum Streptophyta; class Magnoliopsida; order Brassicales; family Brassicaceae; genus Raphanus; species Raphanus sativus. The sequence goes on along the minus strand of NC_079517.1, from coordinate 22,063,501 downwards.
TCCTCTCCCAAAGCTCCTTTATATACTCCTTCTTATGACGGTCTATTCTTCTTCTGGGCCGCAGGGCGGGCTTCTTTCCATTTTTCGTCGGCCTCCACGCTTTTTGGGAAACTTGACATTTATCCTTCCGGAAATTTAACATTTATCTTGTTATGTAAAGATAAACGTAAATCGTCGTATCCATCTCAGATAATCGTAGACAGACTGTCCGATCGCGTTTGGTCCCTTTCGGGCCGTCTTTAGGACTTCGTCGTTTTCTACGATCTCTTTAGAAGTTCCTCGTTCATTCGTAGAGTTGAGACGAATGGTGTTTTAAGATGACCATCGCTGTTTCGTACGAAAAATCTAAGATCTTCCTTCCCGTCGATATCTTACGAGTTTCCGAAATGTTTCCGACGGTCTTAGATTGGAGTAAGGACCGGAGTTTCGTACACGGAATCTCGATGATTCGTCCCGCGAGGACTTGAGAAAAACTCGTAGTACAGACTTCAGACTGCCGGGGACTGGGATTCGTGTACCAAAGATCGTTATCCGAAGACCCGAGCCAGCACGGGGCTAGCCGCCCGGGGACCACGGCCAGCACGGGCGCTAGCCGCCGGCGGCCACGGCCAACGCGGGGCTAGCCTCCCGGCGGCCACGGCCAGCACGGGCGCTAGCCGCCGGCGGCCACGGCCAGCACGGGGCTAGCCGCCCGGCGGCCACGGCCAGCACGGGCGCTAGCCGCCGGCGGCCACGGCCAGCACGGGGCTAGCCGCCCGGCGGCTACGCCAAGGCCAGGGTCGGCTGCTCGGTTCCTTCGGTTTACGGGTGTTCGTGTTCGTTTTTCGGAAGGTTTTTCGTATGACAAATAGACTTAGCCGTTGATTTCGAGATAACCGTTTTTGACCCCAACAGATGCCCCCGGAAGGTCATATGAGGTATTCTCTTGATCGTCGGGATGCATTAGGATTTAGTTATATCCGGAAAATGCATCCATGAAACTCATTAATTGATGACCAGCAGTTGCATCGACTAGCTTGTCGATGTGAGGCAAGGGAAAGGGTCTTTAGAACATGATTTGTTAAGGTCCGTGAAGTCGATACAGACTCTCCACTTCCCATTCTTCTTCCTCACGACCACCACATTAGCTAGCCATTCCGGGTATTGTACCTCTCGTATGAATCCGACATCAAGTAGAATCTTGACCTCTTCGTTGATAATTTCGTCCCTTTCAGGGGCGAATTTCCTCCTCTTCTGTTTGACAGGGGGATGCATTGGATCCACTTGAAGTTGATGCATGATGACGTCGGGATCAATTCCAGGCATGTCCTCATGGTACCAAGCAAAGCAATCGGAGTTGGATCTCAAGAAGTCGATCAATATCCTTCTTAACCCTTCTGGGAGTTTGGAGCCTATCTTCAAGTTTTGACCCAGGTTTCCTTCTACGAGTGGAACCTCATCCATCTCCTCCACTTCCAACTCTTCGGTATGCGGGAACGGAAGCTTCTTCTGTAATTGCTATAAGACCTGGGTCTTTCCCTTTAGGGTAGTCTGGTAGCAAGACTTGGCATTTTCCTGATCTCCCTTGACCGCCTTAATGCCCCAGGGAGTTGGAAACTTAACCAATTGATGCAGAGTCGAAGGTACGGTTCCCATGTCGTGGATCCAAGGCCTTCCTCGTATCACGTTATACGATGAAGGGCAGTCGACGACTAGGAAATTCGTGGCCTGATTTATCCCCTCGGCATACACTGGGAGAAGGACTCTCCTAAGGTTTGTTTACCTCCCCACTGAAGCCTACAAGAGGGATCGCCTTTCTCGTTAGGGCCTTAGGTTCCAGCCCTTGATCGGCGTAGGCTGAGTGGAAGATAATTTTACTGGAGGTCCCATTGTCCACCAGTATTCGCTTGACTAAGCAGTTCGCTATGGTAAGTGAAATAACAAGGGCGTCGTGGTGAGGAGCTAGGATCCTCTCCTGCTCCCTTGCAGTGAAACTGATCTCATTTGTTCCTAGGAGTAAGCGCTTAGGACCCTCGGCCTCTTGGCCGTTCCTGGCGTTGCGAGTACTTCTCTTGGCAGCAGCACTGCTGATTCCGCTTACTTCTTGTTGAGGTGGCAACACAGGAGCCGCTTCGGTAGGAAGACCGGGACCTTCTTTATTCAGTTCTTGGCGTTATCAGGAACTCTCTCAGGTAGCCTTTCTTGAGGAGCTCGGCGACTTCTATCTTCAAGGCTATGCAATCCTCTATAGTGTGACCATGATCACTATGGAATTCGCACCATCGCTTGGGGTTTCGGTTAGCCTCCGAGGCCTTCATCTTAGGAGGCCACTTGACTTGAGGACCCATTTGTCGTAGGACACCGATTAGCTCCGGCTTTGTCATCGCGAGATGAGAGATATCGGGCCATGTGGATACCATCATTCCTTCTGACTAGGCTAAGAACGGTTTTTATATCTGCCCGTACCTGGATTACTAGTCTCTTTAGCTTACTTGGGATGAAAGGACTCATCGCGATCGTTCCTAGTCGGCTTCGAGGACTTCTGATCGTGCTTCGGATAGGCCTTGGCCCTACTTGCAACGTCCTCTTCCCATCTTACTTGAGCCCAAGCACGAGACAGTACATCTTCCATAATCCTGCACTTGTATTTGGTCAGCTCCTTGTAGTGATCTCCCTCCAGGAGTAGGCCCCGCTTGAAGGCTGAGATAGCCGTATCAGCGTTGCACTCGGGGATAGCCACCTTCTCATGGTTGAAGCGTGCTATGTAAGAACGCAGGGGTTCGTTCCTATGCTGGAGGACTTAATAGAGATCGTCTGAGTTTTTCTCTAGGTTGCGGCTACTAGCGAATTGCTCCACAAACTTGTCGCTAAGGGCTGCAAAGGACCTGATGGACTTGGTAGGAAGATTGATGTACCATTGAAGAGCAGGGCCGGTCAAGGTCGATCTGAATCCCTTGCACATGGTAGCTTCCCGTGCATCTCGGGGGATTGCTACAAGATGTATCGGAGTACCTTCATACATATTTATGCTCGGGATGGTGAATTTGCGTGGCATCTCCACCGAAGCAATCTCTTCCACGAAAGGTGTATCGGAGTAGGACCCTGGATTGCTCCTCTGGATAGGGGGAGCTACTCTGGAAGCCTTTCTACCATAGATTGAATGTCGAACCTTTTGGAAACCACTCTTTCTAGATAGGCGGCTAGAGCCGGGTCTGAGATCGCGGGATCGTCGGGTGAGTACTCTTTGTCTTCCGCGTCGAAATTGCTATCCACTTGCACTCGGGTTGTGTCGTGAGCGGGTTCTCGGCCACCGGGTTCGTCGTTGGTGACGACGGGTCGATGAGACATTCCTTCACCATCGCGAGGGGTGTTGAGCGAAGCCATAGGTCGAACCTTAGTCCGGAACCGCTTTCGCTTGTTGTTAGCTTCGCCAAGGTTTTGGCTTTCTTGTCGAAGGACAAGGTTCTCCGCCGCCATAGCGTCTAGATTCTCGGCGCTTTGCTGCAGCTGTTTGGAGTGTTCTCCAATTTGATCTTTTAGGTTTTGAACTTCTAGAAGAAGTTCATGACCTCCAGGCGTGGTCTCTTGAGCTTTGTGGAGGTCGGTGACCTGGCTTTGAAGGATCTCGAGCCGGTTGAGGAGTTCGATCTCCCTCGGGGTCATCTCCGCTTGGTTAGTATCTTCCTCTAGTGCCATCGTCACGTAGTTGGATTACTCCCCTCCTTCTAGCGCCAAACTGTTATGGTATTTTTGTGTAGGGTCGTTTTAGTACTACGGAACACTAGAAGAATTTGTGTGAAAGCAAAAGATTAGACTAGAAGAGATGTTTATTGAGTTATTGATTGGGACTACAACGTTTGATGGTGTATGAACCTTAGTTCAAGCCGCCTAACCCTAATCTCTTAGTCTAGAAAAGTCGATTCCTTGTTTTAGGGTTTGGGCTCCCCTTTTATGGATGTAGACGTCGGTTTAAAGTAGAGGAACTCTTCTATAATCAGAAAAATGGAAGTTTCTCCTTAGGCGGGAACTCATCTCCTATACAGAGACTTTTCCTATTATGAACTATCTTTCGTAATGGCTAAGGATTCTACATCAATTACTATGGTGAAATCTAACATCATTACACACAGTCAACATTGCTATATCTAAGCAACGATATGGTTCTTTCAACGCTGCATATGATGCAGACTACAGAGCAGAAGTTGATTATGGTTATCTCAAACCTGACGAGTTTGGTATTTTCAGAAATCTAGAAGGATATGCAAGAGCTATAGATGGACGTATCTGTAAAATTAATTTTATGATTTCTATAATGAAATCTATTCCAAGACCGTAATCTAGATTTGATTTAATTCAACAACACTAACAATTGCTTGAAAAGAAGAAATATACTGACCTTTCATCATTGCTCAATGAAGATGAATTGAAATCAATATACCAATTGATTTTCTCCCCTTTAACCTTCTCCTTGGTAATTTCCTTGATGTACAAGAAATTCCAAAACTTTCCTTAATCTCTCTTAATGATCAATAGTGTTGTTATGTGTTTAGAAAGACTCTCGTTTTTCCTTTTGTGCGTATAAGACAATGCACAAGCCCTTTTATATCAGTCAAAGGGTTGCGTCTTAAGCAACACAACTCTCTACCATTCCAACACAGCTCTTTGATATAATAACCGTACGGCAACATATACTCATATATATTATATACCATTATTTAATATATATAAAATATATGTACATTATGAGATTAAGGAAACTTATAAATACAAGATAAAGTAGGAGGGTTATCAATACATCCGGATTCTAATTCATTAATCGACACCGATCCATCACGGTATCGTCTTTTATATTAGAATCTAAAAATATTAATATGAACTTAAACTTTATATTAAACCAATAGACACATAGGTCATATAAGAATATAAAATATTCTTACAGTATCCTACAAGTTTCACAAGAAGATGTTGCAGAAGTTTTAGCTATGGCTAATGGATCAGAAAATCTCTTCAACCGCCAGAAGAAACCAGGAACTCAGCCATCGAGTGACAGTAGGATCGGGACATCGATCGACAATCATCGATCATACACAAGTGCAAGATCAGAATCCGATGAAGATTGTCAACATCAACCAGATGAGTTTGGAATTCTCAGAGATACTGCAGGAAGAGTACGAGCACCTAATGGACGTCTCCTACGTGCTTTCGAGAGAGATATTGCAGGCATTATTGCAATAACACATGGATCAATGCAACAGTTTCGTCAGCAACAAGCGATTACTCAACCATCGATCGATACTACAGTCTCACCATTGATCGATGGTAACCACATATATGGAACCAGAGCTTGTGATCAGAACATAAAGAGAAATTTATGTTGGAAGACACCAGATGATTATGGCACCCATAGAAATGAGCATGGATATGCACAAGCTGCCAGTGGAAGATGCAGAGACAACACCAGTGAAATCTTTACAAGAGCCAAGAGTACCAGTGATCCAACAGACTATGGAGACATATGCAAACATTCCAGACTAGAGTCAGAGCATTACAACAAATATGAAATCAATGAGATGCTCACATGCATCCACGGAGCTCAACATATGTCAGTAGAAGCCTACAACAAGATGCTTGATGACATCTACTACCCACTCAACAACAATATCAACTGGCTAACCACACGGAATGAGGAGATGCAAAAAGAATTGGATATGATTCACAGGAAGAATGCGCTTCAATCAGAGATATCGACATCGATCGACAGGAAGTCTCAACCATTGATCGACGCTCGACTCACATCACTAGAAGATTTGCTCAAATCATTCGACTACAAGCTTTATGGAGTCTACTATCCGCTCAGTAAATAGACGGATTAACTTCACGCCTGGATGCATTGAAATAGGAGGTTGATACGATTCAGAGAAAACTCTATTTTCAGGCAGAACAACCAAAATTGATTGACAGACGCAACTGATCATCGATCGATGATCATCCAGCAGAAGCTTACACCAGAGCGGAGATTGATGAGATGGTAGAAAGACTCTACAGAGATTTGAATACATAAGAAGATGCATCTTACAAGAGATTTGATGTGATCTACTTCCCGTTCGACAACAACATAAGCTGGTTAACTTCACGCACGGACGAGATGAAGAAGGACATAACCGCAATTCAGAGACAGCTTGTGACTCATCTAGAAGCACCAACATCAATCAATAGAGGATACTCCATATCGATCGAAAAAACGTATACCAGCAGCGATCGACATATCAACATCAAGAGCATCGACGACGAGTCAACATCAGACAGAAATAAGCTAGTAACCGAGAAGCTGTCAAGCTTGATGCGATCACTTCAATGCAAGAGTTTATCAACAAGGAGCTAAAGGATATATCAGCATACACATATGACAAGTTTGGAAGGCATCAGCTCGGCATTGAGAGTCTTGGAGAAAGGTTGCAAGTAATAGCAAATTATATGGAATTAATGAATGATAGATGGGCCAAATGAGATGAAGCCAAAAGAAGCTTCATTAGTACTTGATTCCTTATTGATAGTGCTCAAATTACCCAGTAGAGCTTACTCTCTCAAATAAGAGGTACAGCTGTAGTACTTAGGGATCGAATCACGAGGAGATAGGGAACCAATTAAATAAAATCTACTAATCAATCCTAGGCAAGGTTGGTTTATATGATGGAAATAAAAGTAACAATTCCTAAAATGAGCAAGGTAGTTGCTCTAACTAACAATATGATGGGTTGTTTAAATGTGATAAAGAGTGCTAGACATAGGGTTTCCATTCAGGAATGGAGATTATAATCTCTATAAATGCTTTAACAAGTTGCTTGCATGATACTATAGATCTCAGCCGCTTAACTCAAGTGAAGTATCACTGGTTAAATAATCTAGATCTCTGGCCTCAACTGTCGTAATGTTGGCGCAGAAAAAGAGTCGGTCGGTATCCTTTTGAGATATCGAGCGATACACCTTTCGCAGCGCCGATCGATTCACCTGTCGGGATATCGATCGACGGCTTCTAGATCTGCCTAGGCGCGAGCCGAATATGAACACAAGGTCTCGAGGAGGAGCTGTCGCTCTTCTCAACGGGAGACCGGCAAGTTCAAATGGATAATTCAAGATAATCAAAGATCCTAGTGATATATGTTCTAGTTAGCTAATCTAAAACAAGCATAGGGTGCAATCCATTTGATGAGTATCACAACTTAGAAATTATAGTTTGGGGATAATCCCACAAAACTATTTGAACCCTAAATCTAACAAGTAGACTACTCAGACATAGCTAAGCAATTCATAACAATAGATAGATGAAAGAATTGCATAGATAGAATAAAGTAGAAATACAAAAGGAGATGAGAAATCTCTCCAATCTCTCAAAACAAATAAAACTCTAGTCTCCTCTCATACTCTCTGCTTTTCTCTTGAGGGTTGTCAAAAGCTTGCTTCTTTCGAAGGTTGCCGTAAAAACACTTAGCAGGAATATTTAAGCATTTCCATTAGGTTAAGTCTTGGTGAAGTAGTCGGCTAAACCATTTCGTCTTCGATATCGATCCACAACACTGGATGTGTATCGATCGATTATAATCTTCTAGTACGCGGATCTTCTCAGCTACATCGATCGACAACTCATGATGAGTATCGATCGATAATAATCGCAATGTTGACTTCCGACTTAGTCTTGAATGGTCAACTCGGGTATATCATCTCTTGTACTCCAAAATGCTCCAAAACATTACTTTCTCACAAAATGCTCCTGAACCTGAAAACATACCTAACATGCTAGAAAACAGATTAAATATATAATAAAATACTAGTATACCATGGTTAAAAACGGGTAAAATCCATGGTATATCAACTCCCCCAGACTTACTCCTTTACTTGTCCTTAAGCAAAAACAGTAGTCTTTGGAAAAGGTTTGAAAACAACAGGAACTCATAGATTCACAATATTGAAGTCATTACTCTATGGGTTTGCAATTCATGTCTAAACATCCTAATCACAAAAGTTCATTATGCCTTATCCTAGCTTAGCAACCAAACTCATCTAGTCAACAACTTAGCAAATCTCATCTGACATTCCCCTCTACTAACCTCATTTCTTAACATAAAATAAACGTGCAGGCTTTACCTTGGGAGTATCGATCAAATGACACATGGATTCAACTCAAACAAGTATCTGAACACACAGGTAGTCTTCTCTGGTCCCTTTCTCCCCTCATCTCTCTTCTCTGAATCTCTTATTAGTTTCAATTTCAACAGGTTTCGATGCCACATAGGTCATCTAGTCCATTTCATTGACATTTGCATTGTAACTCATACATTTTTGGCAAAGTGTAGCGAATAATGGGGTTCAGTACTCAACCTATCCCTCGTTTCCACAATGTGTGATCATCCTTGAGATTTAGAATACTGGGGTCGCGGGAGACACTCCTACCCCTCTGCCTCTCAAGAAATCATTTCAATCTTTTATAACATAAACTTAGATCTCGAGACGTTGAAGAGAGAGAAGGAAGGGAACCAGAAACACACCGACTTTTTACCTTCCAGACTTGTAGGAGGATTCCGATCCTGTGATTTCCAAGCCCCAAGACAAGCAAATAAGTCAGTATTAGTGTTGGAGGTCAGCTTTGGTTCCTTCAAACAATCTTAGCTAGTGAATATAGATGGCAGGTTGATCCACTTTAGCATCTTTAGTAATATCTGTAATCAGTAATCTAGAATGGTGCTAAAGAGTGGTCAGACAATCAAATATAAATCTATATCAATGTTCATATTTAATACTTATGCAAAAAATAATTTTGAAAAACAATTTGAATAAAAATCATAATAAAAACACATATTAGTAAACTCCCCCCCAGACTTAAATTACATTGTCCAGTGTAACACAGCCGGTGGTGAGGTAAATAAAATAAATCATAATTAATAAATATAACAAGTTAGAATGAATAAACCTGATTGACAAGGTGTCGATCGATTCGTAGTGGTGTACGTCGATCGTTGGTAATGGTCGTGTGGTGTCGAGCGATATGAATGGTGAATGTCGGTCGATGGAATCATCATTCTACTTGGATCTAATAAAAACTGCAAAATAATTCCGAAAAATAAAAGTAAAAATGAAAAATAAATAAATAAAGAGAAAACCTAATAGTGGGTTGCCTCCCACTCAGCGCTTTATTATAGTCATTTAGCTCGACTGTGGTAGGTGAGTGACTCATGGGGTGCAGTGGGGGTTGTTGTTTGCTGGTGGGCAAACATTTCCCTCATCTTTGGACTCAGCAACAGTGAAGCTTCTTGTGGCATCATCTGAGCCTGTCCTTGTAGGATATATCTTTACTAAATCTGCTTTGATGACTTGCAACCTTCTGACCAAATCTTCTGTGTCTACCTGATGCTGATAGAAATCAAATCTTGAATGCTTAGGTAGTTCTTCATGTTGTTCTTTTTCGTGCTGGTCTTGAATCTGTTGATCCTGATCTGCCAAGGATTCTGTATCGATCGATGCTACAACTTGTGCGTCGGTCGTTTCGCTGGGATCTCTGTCGGTCGACTCAGTATCGTCAGTGTCGATCGATTCTGAGCGTTGGCCTTGGTACGCAAGAATTCTCTGCATATTGCTTATCTCATTCTTCATAGACCAGTAGCTCTACAGAGGTTGGTCACTCTTTCGTTGAGGGTGTTGTTAATGTCATCACTTCGTTCTATGAGTCTCTCCTCCATAGAATTCATGGCTTCGTACAGCTTATGTTTGATCTCATCAACTTCTGTTGTGGTGCATGCTCTCTTTGCTGGTGGTGGCTCGATGTCAATCGATATTGGTCTAAGCCTGTCGATCGATGTTGCGTTTTTGTCACGAAGACTAAGATGATCTTGAATGATGCTCATGTCTTGTTGTAGCTCGTTCAGCTGCTGTGACAGTGTTCTGGAATCGCAGGATAGGTGAACTGAAATTTTCATGCTTCTTCACGTATGCTTTCATCCTATCTTCCAGTTCTGCGAACCTTGTGTCGATCGACGGTGAAGATTGTGCGTCGATCGATGAAAAAGTATCATTCTTAGCTTGTTCTTTCTTGCGAATTGATGCTAGCTCTTTTTGTAGAAGATCGATCCTCTTGCTTAACCATTATACATTGGTGTTGAGAGGGCTGTAGACGTCTCCAATCCGTGTATTGATGTAAGGAACCTCCCATTCATCTCTCTTAGGTGATGAACATTCTGGTCGGTCCATGGATGTAGTCTTGCCGATGTCGATCGATGGTACAGGGACTCTGTCGGTCGATACTGGTGGCGTAACCTCTTTCTCAAGAATGGTCAATATGTTTCCAAGCTCCACTCTTATCTCAGCCATATCATTCTGGAAGTCCTTGTAACTGACATCCAAAGGCTGGAAAGTGTCTTCCACCAATGTGTGCATGTTTGCCTTAAGGTGTGCCTGAGCTCTCCATACATCAGTCACCATATCATCTATCTCCTCTCTACTGTAGGGTACTGGTGGTGGTATGTATGCATGGTAAGGGCGTGTGTGTACTGGAAGGCGTAAGCAACCTTTTTGAAAAACGGATGCTCTATCTAGAATTCTCTTTACTTGCTCCTTGGTAACATGGATGATTTCACCATCAACTCCTCTAGCATAGCCAAACTCATCTCTGAAGATACCATATTCATCCTTAGCTTCCCATTTGAATCTCCTGGATCCATCAGTATTGAAGGCACGTCGTCCAAACTCCAACCGTCTGTCGGGCGATCTGACTCTTGGTCTGTCGATCGATCCGGGATATCCGTCGTCGATCGATGGTGTTGAAACGATGTCGATCGATGGTGAATTCCTAGGTTGACCGAAGTGTTGAGGAACTGTATCCTCCTTTGTGTTGGTGTTGTGGTTGTCCTGGACGTGAGCTAGGATGTCTGGTTGGCTATGTTGCTGTGGGAACAGGTTTTCTGGTCCATTAGCAACTTGGAGGATGTCTACTATGTCTTCTCTGGTTATGTGCAGAACTCTTCCATCCATTGCTCTTGCATAGCCATATGTGTCCCTGAAAATTCCAAATTCATCAGGTGTTAGTGAAACGTTCCTGATATCGTAAGGTTCATGAGATCGAGGTTGAGCTCTGTTGAAGTCGTCGATCGATGGTGATGTGGTGGTGGCGATCGATGGTGCACGTCTAGCTGCACGGTTAGATCGATTGTTCATGTTGTTGCAGTCCTCCATTGATGAGTTTCTGAATGCTGGAAGCTGTTGGGTAGAAGGTGATAAGTTTTGGATTTTCGTGGCTTGAGTTGTCAACCTTTTATACCCATGTGTTGTCCTAATCAGTGAAATTCCGATTTTGTCCTTCTGGTCGTCCGGGTTAATATCGATCGATGTGATATTGGCGATGTCGATCGATGGACGATGTCTTTTTGCTGGATGAAGTAGATAATCGATCGATGGTGGGCGTTTGATGTCGATCGATTGTGGGAATCGAATTGCAAATCTGTCATTCTCCAAGTAGTCTGCATCATGTTCTTCACTGTGATCTCCACTGTGGGAAGAGGTGGCTATGTCTACTGCAAAACTCTCATGAAATCCGCTATCTGCCCAACTCCTTACTGAGTAATCATCTTCCTTTCGGCTGGGTGGGATGGCAAAATTCGGGTAGCAATGATCTGGTAGATCGAGTTCATCATCTGGTGGGTCTCTGTCGATCGATGATCTATATTTGTTGTCGATCTCCTCTAACTTGCAAGTGTCGATCGATGATGTTAAAGTGCTGTCGATCAATCCCGAGTACTCTGTCTCATACTCGACTTCACAATGACAAACTGCTATGATACCAGTATCATCTTCCTTTACCACTGATTTGGCTGGTGGTTTGCCAAGCTTGACAGGGTCGTAATGGATCTCTGGATCTATCATAGTCAAACACATCATGTTGGTGTTCATGTCACATATGGCTCCTACTGTAGCCATAAATGCTCTTCCAAGTAAGAGGGAAGAGTTCCAATTTAGCTTGATGTCTAGGATATTAAAATCCACAGGAACAATTGCATTACCAATATGTACCTCCAGGTCTCTGATGAAGCCTCCAGAGTTTTTCTGAGAGTAATCCACGAAGGTAAAGATCTCTGGTGAAGGCTCTACTTGCAGGCCCAGATGGTCTGCCATGACCTTTGGTAAGATGCTGACTGATGAACCAGTGTCACATAGTGCATGAGGAAATTCAATTCCTTGTACTACACAGGGTATTGCAAACTTCCCAGGATCATTCTTCTTCTGCAAAGTAATCATTTTCCTCATATCTTCTCTGACATTGTCAAACCTTCTCTTAATGTCAGTTTCAGTCTCCCTTGTTTCTCTGAAGAACATCCACAATCTGCTTGTGAAGTAAACCTCCTCAAAAGGTTTCTCTGGTGGGATTCTGATAACTTTCTTAGTGAAACCATCAATCTCCTTTTCATTAGCTTCCCTCTTAAGGTTCTAAGGAATCTTCTCCTTCCTACTCCTTAACCTTCTTCCTTCAGTTTCCTCTGATGTAGGTGTAGTGTCTGAAGGGTTACCAGTGATCTCTGTAAGGTTAGCTTGTGGTTTTGGTGTGGGTCTGAGTGCATTGATTCGGTTGCTGTCTATCAATGGTAGTTGCACTCGGTATGTGAAAGGTGCGTGTCGATCGATAGGTGGAGAAAAGGGTCGATCGATATGTTTCTCGTCTTTGTGTCGATTGATGAGTGGCTCGTCTTGTCGGTCGATATCTTCGTAGGTGTGGGTGGGTGGGTATGGATGAGAAGCTGTGAATTCAGCATGTGTCAATATCCTAACCGCGTTGCAATCTGCAGTCGTATCCGGAAATGACATATTTGATGTCGATCGATGTGGACTAGTTGGTGTCGATCCACACCATTGTGATCCACCGAGACTTAGTGAACTTTCCACTTCAAAGTCTCCTTCTTGTAGCTTCTCCAATTTCACCACTTGCCAAAAATCATCATCTATGATAGAATTCACGTGGTGTTTCCTATTTCCTTCCCCTACTTCCTTAGAAGTTCCAATCCTCCTGATAGAGTCTTCAGTCTGGACAATCTGTGTCTCAAGTTTCTTAACTTGAGTCCAAATGGTGTCTATCCTTGTGGTCAGATTGTTGAAGACAGAATCAATCTTCCCATTGAAGTCTACCGTAAGCTTCTGCTGACCTTCCAGAACTCTATCAATCATGGCATCAAACTTACTCTCCTGGGTGGGTGGCGGTGGGTTTTGGTAAGCTGAGTTGCAGTAGTTCACATCTTCCTCTGTATCATCTTCTCTACTCTGGTTTATGTTTCCACTCTGGTTTATGTTTCCACTCTGGTTTCCATATATCTGAAATCCAGTACCTCCAATGTGGTTCACATCTTCCTCTATATCATCTTCTCTAGCCTCTCCTTGTTCAGCTGAGCAGACTGGCTGCCCCAGAAATGCATGTAAAGCATCTATCTTGGCTCTGACTTCATTCATCTGGTCTTCTCCGATGGCTGCAACCGATTTCTTCTTGTCAGAGTCATTGTTCTTGGTGCTGCTGCTGTTGGCTAGGTTCTCAATAAGTCTCACAGCCTCTATTGGATTCCTAGTGTTTAAGTTCTCCTCACTAGTAGTATCAAGAGCCATCTGATACCTCAAGGCAATACCTCTGTAGAAAGTGCTTAGCAGCTGCACTTCATTGAATCCATGGTGTGGACAGTCTCGCTGGAAGAACTTAAATCTGATCCACGCGTCTTTAAAAGCCTCACTAGGCTTTTGCGCGAAAGTGGCAATTTTGCTTCTTAAGTCTTCAGCGCGTGCCTCATCAAAGAAATTACTCAGGAAGGCGTTTTTTATGTCAGCCCAGGATGTCAGTGATCCTGTAGGTAGCTGCTTGAGCCAGTGCAAAGCTTCTCCAATCAGTGAGTATTTGAAGAGCTTGCAGAGTAGGTAGTCGTCAGGGACTCCATCCATACGAATAGCAGCGCTAAGATCCTCGAACCTCTCCAGATGGTCCATAGGATGCTCGTGTGATAGCCCAGAATAAGGTATCTGAGACACGAGGGAGTAGTACTGAGGCTTGAGCTCGAAGTTCGGCTTCTGAATCTCTGGAAGTCGAATAGCTGATCTGTTGGTGTAATACTCGTCTGGACGGTTATAGTCTGCCAACGATCGTGTTTGAGCTTCTCATGTAGCCTCAGCTTCAGGCTCATGGATTATGTTTCCCTGTGCATCTAGCTTCTGACCTGTTGCATTACGCAGATGACCATCTTGGTCATACATGTTTCCATTCTCGCCCTGCGTGAGAATAACAATCGCGACCATGCTTCGCGGAGTAGTGTCGATCGATATACGGTTAGAAGTATCGAACGATGTGGATCGGCGAACGGTATCGGTCGACGGTGTTGTCTGAGTGTCGGTCGACTGTTGAACGTGTGTATCAGTCGACGGTACTGCGGTTCTGTCGATCGATGCGGAGCGTAGGTCTTTGAGGATTGAGCGTTCCAAGTGTGCAGGATCTTATGGGAATAATAGTTGATTTCCCCTGTTGCTTCTGGTACTGCTGGGCATGTATCTGAAAAGACAAGAAAAAAAATTTAATCAGAAATGGGGGTAAAAGAAAAACCTAAGATTAATAAGATTAAATCTAATGGCGATCAAAGCTCCCCGGCAACGGCGCCAAATTTGATAGTGCTCAAATTACCCAGTAGAGCTTACTCTCTCAAATAAGATGTACAGCTGTAGTACTTAGGGATCGAATCACGAGGAGTTAGGGAACCAATTAAATAAAATCTACTAATCAATCCTAGGCAAGGTTGGTTTATATGATGGAAATAAAAGTAACAATTCCTAAAATGAGCAAGGTAGCTGCTCTAACTAACAATATGATGGGTTGTTTAAATGTGATAAAGAGTGCTAGACATAGGGTTTCAATTCAGGAATGGAGATTATAATCTCTATAAATGCTTTAACAAGTTGCTTGCATGATACAATAAATCTCAGCCGCTTAACTCAAGTGAAGTATCACTGGTTAAATAATCTAGATCTCTGGCCTCAACTGTCGTAATGTTGGCGCAGAAAAAGAGTCGGTCGATATGCTTTTGAGATATCGAGCGATACACGTTTCGCAGCGCCGATCGATTCACCTGTTGGGATATTGATCGACGGCTTCTAGATCTGCCTAGGCGCGAGCCGAATATGAACACAAGGTCTCGAGGAGGAGCTGTCGCTCTTCTCAACGGGAGACAGGCAAGTTCAAATGGATAATTCAAGATAATCAAAGATCCTAGTGATCTATGTTCTAGTTAGCTAATCTAAAACAAGCATAGGGTGCAATCCATTTGATGAGTATCACAACTTAGCAATTATAGTTTGGGGCTAATCCCACAAACCTATTTTAACCCTAGATCTAACAAGTAGACTACTCAGACATAGCTAAGCAATTCATAACAATAGATAGATGAAAGAATTGCATAGATAGAATAAAGTAGAAATACAAAAGGAGATGAGAAATCTCTCCAATCTCTCAAAACAAATAAAACTCTAGTCTCTCTCTCACACTCTCTGCTTTTTTCTTGAGGGTTGTCAAAAGCTTGCTTCTTTCGAAGGTTGCCGTCAAAAAACACTTAGCAGGAATATTTAAGCATTTCCATTAGGTTAAAAACTCGTCAGGGGCAATCTCGTAATTTGGTGAAGTCTTGGTGAAGTAGTCGGCTAAACCATTTCGTCTTCGATATCGATCGACAACACTGGATATGTATCGATCGATTATAATCTTCTAGTATGAGGATCTTCTCAGCTATATCATCTCTTGTACTCCAAAATTCTCCAAAAACATCACTTTCTCACAAAATGCTCTTGAACTTGAAAACATACCTAACAGGCTAGAAAACAGATTAAATATATAATAAAATACAAGTATACCATGGTTAAAACGGGTAAAATCCATGGTATATCACTTATGCGCATAGATGATGTGGATACTTGTTTCCCAATAAGTAGCTACTTTCAACCTTACTAGCCAAACACCTACCAAAGTTAAGTTAAATGACTATAACAAAGCGTTGAGTGGGAGGCAATCCACTATTAGGTAATTTTACTTTGTTTTTATTCTACCTTAATATTTATTTTTGTTTTTAATTTTATTGGAGGTAAAAAGATTCGAGTAGATGGTTGCCAAGCACATCGATCGATCATCCATTACTGACCACGATCGACGGACATATCTACCCATTGATCGACATAACATCCGGTTAGGTATATCGTTCTTACTTGTTAAATCTAGTACTTAAGAATTATTACTCACGATAATTCCGACTAGTTTATACTGAGGACAGTATGATTTAAGTTTGCCGAGAGGTTTACTGATATTTAATTTGTTTATGAATCTTATTAAAATGTTTTCAAAAGTTTTTATCGAGTAAAGAAGGGGACAATGAACTTTTCGATAATTAAGTTTCTACTGATATATGTTTGGTCGTAGTCTTAGATTCAAAATTATTGGTACTTTGAAGCTAAGTTTTTTTATTTCTTATTGAAGCGAAGTTTCGTAGTATTTGAACATATGAGTTGGCTATTTTTTCTTCATTTCAGTTTCTATTGTTCCTCTATATGCAGTCTATAAACCTCACACAAGTCCATAGAGATCAAGGGGACTCCACGATGATTCTAGTGATGTTTTGATTTGTTTTTGCCTCGTATTTATACTCGTCTTTAAATTTCTAGTCTCTATGGTAATGTGATCTCTTTTATAGCTCACTCTATCGTTGTGTTGGTGTTAGACTTTCGACTGGGAACAGAGTCATAAGCAAGAGGTTACATGTGCCTGGGGAGCCCTGTCCATCAGTCGAGGTATTCTGAAGAGTTCAAACTATGGAAGAAGAACGATGAGTTCAAGGCAGCAGTCAAATCCATAAGAGAGTCAACGTAATGGTCCAAACAAGGTATAGCTCACTCTATCGTTGTGTATGTGTAACGACCCGGTTTTTACAAACCATATTAAATTCCGGTTTGATTATTTTTAGACTAAACCAGATATGCTTATATACTAATTATAAGTATTTCTTTTTATTTCTAAAACCTAAAACGTGAACAGTAGCGCAGTCTTTATTCTTCACATCATCTTCTTCATATTAGCCATCTCATTCCATCTCCACGTTTTTCTCTCCATTATCTGATCCAGTGACAATCATTGACCGTCATCTTATGAGAGTAATTAGCTAACTCTTTTCTCTACGTTTTACTGAAAGCGGATCTCCAATCGAATTTGTATTCTAAAAGTTATGTAAATTTTATCAAGGGATAGTTCTGCATATCACATCTGAGACCGGTATTGAAGAAAGTCGGGAATGGATTATCAAATCATTGAATTTTGGTGCCAAACTTTCGTGGTAAGTTATAGACTCACAGATCTACCTATAAAAGAAAACGGATCATCATTTGGAATTTTGGTTGTAATGTTAATGATTGTTTATTTAGGACTGATCTCTGCAGAGCGAATCTTCAAACAGTCAACTTCATCAACGTTTTCTCGTTTATACAGACTGACCTTGTAACACCTGCATTTCTCCGAATGAAATAATAAATAATAATATCTGAAAATCTCAATACTTCTCATAAATAAAATCCACTTCATAAATCCAGTAAATAACTATAATCCAAATAGTATTATAAATCCAAAAATCTCGATAAAAGCATAAATCCGAAAGTCTGAAAATTATTAAATAAAACTCCCAAAAGCACTAATCCGATAGCAATCACTCTTACTGGTACGTTTCACCTGAAAATATCAAAAAGGATGGGTGAGTAACAGGGAAGTCACTCAGTGAGATATGGGATGCTAGATCCGCAAACCACCGACTAGTAAAAATAGAACTCCCACTATGGAAGTTTAACTCTAACATGAACAAACACGATGCCTACTGCATCACACAAAACAAACAATGCTCTGATGGTAAATAGCTAGTCCATACACCCCGCATCCTCCTCATACGGATATACGATAATATAATATGCGTCGCTAGTCAAGACATCTCTGGACCCCCGCACTCCACTACTATGTGTTGATATGCAAACGTCTCTGCACCCCGCACCACACAATATACTTCGCTAGCTCAGACGTCTCTGGGCCCTCGTACTCATCCACTATGCGTCGCTAGCTCAGATGTCTCTGTGCCCCCGCACTCTATACGTCGATAGCTCAGATTTCTCTGGCCCCCGTACTCATATGCGTCGTTAGCCCAAATCTCTCTGGGCCCCCGCACTCACCACATAGTCCCTACTATATAACTACATATATACATATATATAACAGTCCTTAACATCAATAATTTCACACAACCGTTGAATCCTCTATTATCCTATTTTCAGTTTAACAATCCAAATAATAATAAACAATGAAGACTTTCAAACAGACTCGATTCACAAAGACGGATCATGTTTCGAAACTAGACTTTCAGTAATAATAGTACTAAACTAGCTCGGGATTAAACGAAATAGCCCTCACCGTAGCAACTTGCTGGAATGAACAACGGATGATGTTCAACTGAGATCAACTGCAACACGAGGGTCAATGACTTAGACTCAGATCTCAGGAAATGAAGTTCCCAAAAATGTACACTTTCCTAAAAAGAAAACTTCCCTAAAATAGAAACTTTCCTAAAATAGATTCCTATAACTATAAATAAGGAGGCAACAACCATACCAGAAAACCCGCCGGAAGCTTGCCCGGAAATCCTGCCGGAAGCTTGCCCAGAAATTCGCCGGAAGCTCGCCTAGAAATCCCACCGGAAAAATTCACTAGTGACTGTTCGTTGGATAATTCGACAACAACTTGTCACGCGCAAAGAAATACTTTGACTTGATTAGAAAATGAGAAGGATAGGAGTTCCTTATACATGGGAAGGGAAGAGAGGTATGAACCTCACATGTCCAATGTGGGACAAAAATAAAAAAGAAATGATGGGTTTTTCATTAAAATAAAACAAATGGACTTTGCTCCTAAGATCCGGGTCGTTACAGACCTAGAAAACGAGCGAGATACCATTAAAAAGGTCTCGTTCTCTGCTTTCCACATCATCTTTCAGATCATCAAACCGAGGTACTGTTAAGAAGTTATGACCATTTTGGTTTCGAGTATCAAATCTGTTCAAATCCGAAAGATCATAAACTTAGTTTATTAATTTGGAAACACTAAATATATTTTAGGAAAGTTTATATTTAAGGAAAGTTTCTATTTTTGGAAACTTCATTTTTTGAAGATTCTAGACCTAAATCGTTAATTCTCGTGTTGCAGATAACCGCATCTTCTGTTGTTCATCTCGGTCAGTGGCTAAGGTGAGGGCTATTCCGTTTAAATCTCGAACTAGTTTAGTATTACTATTATGGAAATTCTAGTTTCGAAACATGTTCCGTCTTTGTGAATCGAGTCTGTTTGAGAGTCTTGTTTATTATTAATATTGATTGTTAAACCGGAATAGGATAATAGAGGATTCAACGGTTGAATGAATTGAGTGATGTTAAAAATGTTATATAAGTATATATATATATATAATATGGATTGGTTAGCCGGATATATGGAAGTACTTCTGTATCGGCCTATTTGTGTGGAGATTACGGGGAGTACATGGAAGCACTTATGTACTACGTATGAGTTGCGGGAGTACAGGGAAGCACTTCTGTACTACGTAGCAATTGTTTGTGTTGAGATTGTGGGGCGTACAGGGAAGCACTTCTGTACCGCGCATGAGCTGCGGGAGTATAGGGAAGCACTTCTATACTACGTAGCATTGTGTATGAGGAGAATGCGGGAGTACAAGGAAGCACTTCTGTACTGCGCATACTTTTGGTATACATGAATATTTATATATCTATATCCGTATGAGGAAAATGCGGGGTGCAATGAGTAGCTATGTACCATCAGCGAATTGATTGTTATGTGTTGCCTGTTAGGTGTCGTGTTTGTTTCATGTTAGATCTAGGCCTACATAGTCGTAGTGCTATGTAATGAGTCAGTGGTTTGAGGTTTAGCATCCCATACCTCACTGAGTGACTCCCCTATTACTCACCCCTCCTCTTTTCCCTCCTTACAGGTGAGACCGATGAGTATGAGATTGATCGGACAACTGGTATTTCTAGACCTTTTATTTGCTTTTACTTTCAGACTTACGTTTTATTATTTCCGACAATTATTTCAGTACTTCCGTTATGGAAATTTCATGATTATTTATTATTCTTATTATTATTATTTAATTTGGAGAATGCGGGTGTTACAATTTGGTATCATAGCACGGTTGTGTCTCGGCCATGTCCCGGGACGCCGGTTATGGGACCTGGTTTTCGTGGAAAAAAAATGTTTTCAATGATTTTCAAAACTTAGAAGCACCATTTTGTTCGACATTGTTCCGTCAATCGTTAATGATTTGGTTAATGGGAAAGTTGACTGTTTTGTCATCTTCTATTTCAGATGCCGCCAAAGAGAAGAACTAAGCGTACTCGCACCGTGAGAGCCAGAGTTGATGCTCGCGAGGTTGTAGATGACAAGGCTCCCCCAGTGGTGTTCATACAGAAGGTGTGCCGCCAGTAGCCCCACCGATTGATCAGGTTGCACTCATGCAGATGGTTCAGGCAGCAGCTACGCAAGCTGCTCAGGCTGCCATTCAGCAGGTTACCCAGGAAGCAGCTCGGGTTGCTGCACAGGAAGCTGCTCGGGTAGCCGCACAGGAAGTTGCCCGTCAGTTGGCTGCTGCTCAGGTTCCAGCGCAGCAGATTCCAGCGCCGCAGATTCCTCAGGTCCCAGCACAGCAGATTCCAGCGCCGCAGATTCCTCAGGTCCCAGCACAGCAGATTCCAGCGCGACAGATTCCTCAGGTACCATTGCAGCAGGTTTCAGGCCAGCAGATTCTGCCACCACCACCACCATTACCACCCATGATGAGAGGGTTTTACAGACTCACAAGTCTAATGAAGAACATGGGTATGAAGCATTTTGTAGGAACAGTGGATCCTACAACCGCTAAGGTGTGCAGCCAGTAGCCCTACCGATTGATCAGGCTGCACTCATGCAGATGGTTCAGGCAGCGGCTACGCAAGCTGCTCAGGCTGCCATTCAGCAGGTTACCCAGGAAGCAGCTCGGGTTTCTTCACAGGAAGCTACTCGGGTAGCCGCACAGGAAGTTGCCCGTCAGTTGGCTGCTGCTCAGGTTCCAGCGCAGCAGATTCCAGCGCCGCAGATTCCTCAGGTCCCAACACAGCAGATTCCAGCGCCGCAGATTCCTCAAGTCCCAGCATAGCAGATTCCAGCGCCGCAGATTCCTCAGGTACCATTGCAGCAGGTTTCAGGCCAGCAGATTCTGCCACCACCACCACCATTACCACAGGTTTATCCAACCCATGATGAGAGGTTTTAAAGACTCACAAGTCTAATGAAGAACATGGGTATGGAGCATTTTGTAGGAACAGTGGATCCTACAACCGCTTATGATTGGAAGCTGAGTATGCAACGGAAGTTGGAGAATATTGACTGCCCACCAGAGTTTTCACTTAGATTGGCTATGCAGTACTTGCGGGGAGATGCATTGATATGGTGGGAGGGAGTGCGATTGAACCACCTTGGGCCTGGAGGGCTCAGCTTTGCAGATTTTATCCGGGAGTTCGATAGAAAGTACTTTCCAAAGGAGGCTTTGGATAGAAAGAAGAGGGACTTCGACCATGTGAGTCAGGGCGACATGTCTATCAAGCAGTATGAGGTTAATTTTAACCAGCTCCGCAGGTTTGTTGGAGGTGGTATTTCTGAAGAAGACGTGATCAGGAAGTTTTTGGATGGGATGCGAGTAGAGATTCGCAACAGGTGTAATGTCATCACTTATTACAGATTGGGAGATTTGGTGGAGAAATCTGCTGAACAGGAAGCGGGTTTGGAAGAGGAGCATAAACTTCTCAAATCAGTTCAGCCTAAGTCTGGGAAGACTACATAATCTCAAAAGAAGACATGGGACCAGCAAGAGACACCGAGTTGTGCTCGTTGCCATCGTCACCATTATAGAGGATGCATAGAGTGTCATTCATGTGGATGGACAGGTCACATGATGAGAAATTGCCGGTTTAAACCGATGGATTCAGATTCTGAGAGACAGATTGGTGCACCAGAGAAATCATCTAAGGATTGCTATAATTGTAGTCAGCCAGGTCATATTTTCAGGGATTGTCCAACGAAGGAACAAGCAGAAGATTTACCACCGCCTAAGCGGTAAGCCATCGATTCATGATTTTATGCTACACGACATTAGGAGGGAGTGAGCCGTGAGCCAATATGCATGTTTGTTATTTGCAATTATTGTGGCTTAGTACGTTGATGTTTTTTTTTTGTAAAAGTTTGCTGCTTCATTGGTAAACTCATACATGGTCGGTTTTAGTTCATGGCTTTCGCTACGATAATTTGGAGATGAAACAGAGTCATTGAATCATGGTTTGAATTCGAGGACGAATTCCTATTTAAGTGGGGGGAATTGTAACGACCCGGTTTTTACAAACCATATTAAATTCCTGTTTGATTATTTTTAGACTAAACCAGATATTCTTATATACTAATTATAAGTATTTCTTTTTATTTCTAAAACCTAAAACGTGAACAGTAGCGCAGCCTTTATGCTTCACATCATCTTCTTCATATTAGCCATCTCATTCCATCTCCACGTTTTTCTCTCCATTATCTGATCCAGTGACCATCATTGACCGTCATCTTATGAGAGTAAGTAGCCAACTCTTTTCTTACGTTTTACTGAAAGTGGATCTCCAATCGAATTTGTATTCTAAAAGTTATGTATGTTTTATCAAGGGGTAGTTCTGCATATCACATCTGAGACCAGTATTGAGGAAAGTCAGGAATGGATTATCAAATCATTGAATTTTGATGCCAAACTTTCGTGGTAAGTTATAGACTCACAGATCTACCTATAGAAGAAAACGGATCATCATTTGGAATTTTGTTTGTAATGTTATGATTGTGTATTTGGGACTGATCTCTGCAGAGCAAATCTTCATACAGTCAACTTCATCAACGTTTTCTCCCTTATACAGACTGACCTAGAAAACGAGTGAGATACAATTGGAAAGGTCTCGTTCTCTGCTTTCCACATCATCTTTCAGATCGTCAAACCGAGGTACTGTTAAGAAGTTATGGACATTTTGGTTTCGAGTATCATATATGTTCAAATCGGAAAGATCATAAACTTAGTCTTTTAATTTGGAAACCCTAAATATATTTTAGGAAAGTTTATATTTAAGGAAAGTTTCTATTTTTGGAAACTTCATTTTTGAAGATTCTAGACCTATGTCGTTAATTCTCGTGTTGCAGTTAACCGCATCTTTGATATACCATGGATTTTACCCATTTTTACCCATGGTATATAAGTGTTTTATATACTATTTACTATGTATTGGAGTCTATTTAGAGTATTTAAAGGTTCAGGGACAATTTGGAGATATATGGTGATTTTGGTACCTTTTGGAGTCCTTCGCAGTGTAGAACTGCACGGACGCTTCAGATGTTTAGCTCTCGATAGAGACCTTCCCACCGTTGGATTTAGCTCATCTTTTAACATAAGATAGAGCTTTGAGTTAGCTTTCCAATGCCACCGGTCTGAGGTCAATCCGCATCCTATAACAGAGGTTATGTCCGATTTACTGAAGCGTGATCAGTCTGCCTCGCGAGAGAACACTGCCGAGAAGAGGATTGTAT
This sequence comes from Raphanus sativus, assembly GCF_000801105.2. Taxonomy (NCBI): domain Eukaryota; kingdom Viridiplantae; phylum Streptophyta; class Magnoliopsida; order Brassicales; family Brassicaceae; genus Raphanus; species Raphanus sativus. Next base: position 22,039,803 of record NC_079517.1, on the reverse strand, counting down.
GTCGATCGATGCAACAGAGTGCATGTCGATCGACAGGGACATCAGATTGTGGGCTGAGTATATTTAATGACCGAATGAAGCCCAGGAGTCTCCACAAAGTTACCAAAATACCCTTGACGACCATAAACCCTATTTATGTTATTTCTAAGCCATTGTTGACGGCTACGCTTTCTACGCTATCTTATTTTCATTGTTCTTAGCTTAGGAGAGAATAGAGGAACTACTTCAGAGTCCTCTTGGAACTCCTTTGGTTTTTATATCTATTATATTGCAATTTCATCTACTCATCTATGATTTCTGTGACAACTATCATGTCTGAGTAGATCCACCCGTTAGGTTTAGGGTTCAGATAGGTTATAAGGGATTAGCTCCAAATAAAGAATTGCTAAGTTGTGGTATTAATCATTGAGACTGTTCTTAATGCTTGTTCTTGAGTAATTAACCTGAACTTGATCATAGAATCATTAGGCACAAGCGAGAGCTTGGTCTCTTATCTGACTTGTCTTCTCTAATCTAGAATTGCTAGATAACAGCGATAGCTGGTTTAGAAACCCTGGCGAACATATATTCAACCCGCGCTTTAAGCCTACTAGAAGCGCGTCGATCGATATCCCGACAGGTGAATCGATCGACGAAGCGAAAGGTGTATCGATCGATACTCATATAGAGTCATCGATCGACACTTTCTAATTGATCATCCCGACAGGTGAGATCATTGGATCTAGTAATATATAACCTATACAGAGAGTTGATAGGTTATTCTTATAGTTGAGTTCTATAATATCATATTTTAGTATCTATATCATTATAATCCCAACCTGAATAGAAACCCTAGATCTAGCTACCATCCTTCCATAAAACAACTCTTAGTTATCTTCTGAACAACTGCCTTGTTCACTTTGCTTTCATTTTTACTGCTTTATAACTGTTTGCCTAGTTTAATCTTAATATCTATAGTTTAGTGTGTGCCCTAGCTCTCTGTGGATTCGATCCCTAAGTACTACAATCGAACCTCTTATTTGAGAGAGTAAGATCACTTGTTAGGGTAATTTGAGTGATATCAATCTTCTGTTGTTCATCTCGGTCAGTGGCTACAGTGGGAGCATTTTGTGATCTTAAGAAGAATAGGATGTGCCTAACTAATGTTGATGAAAATGTCTTCTATGATCCTGTGGAGAAGAAGAAAAGTGAAGATTTGATTTCATACATAGAGATGTTTGAAGATTCAGCACCTCTAACATATGCAGATCGCAAGTTTGCAAAATCAGGATCAACATCGATCGACATTCAACTTTCAAGATCGGTCGACAATGAGCCTCACGAATCAACCAACACAGAGCCTTTAGAATCGGTCGACAACATCCAAATTTCAGAACAGAACGAGACTGAAAAGTTTAAGTCTGGGGGAAGACCTAGAAAGAGGAAGAAGAAAATGAAAAGGAATATAGATGTATATTCTCTATCACTGGTCCCTTCTCAGTGTCAGGAGGAAAGTCTTGAGTGTAGAGTGCGCCGCAGAGGAGGTCCAGCTTCTTTTGCTAAGGTTAGAGTGCTATCTGATCCAAAACTGAATTTAAGTCTGGGGGGATTACTAATGGTTATTTACTTTATTTGTCTTATTTAAAATGTTTTCAAAAAAGTTTTTATTGAGTCAAGAAGGGGATATAATCTTAATCGATTTACTACTTGTCATCTAACCACTCTTTAGACCAGTCTTAGACTTACTGATTGCAGAAGTACTAGAGATACTAAAGTGGATCAACATGTCAACTATGTTTGCACTTGCTGAAATTGTTTGAAGGAACCAAAGCTGACCTCCAACCTAATACTGACTTGATTTGCTTGTCTTGGGGCTTGGTAACCATTGGATTGGAATGCTCCTGCAAGTCTGGAAGGTAAAAAGTCTATGTGTTTCTGGTTCCCTTCCTTCTCTCTCTTCGGCATCTCAAGATCTAAGTTTATGTTATAAAAGATTGAAATGATTTCTTGAGAGGCAGATGGGTAGGAGTGTCTCCTGCAACCCCATTATTCTAAATCTCAAGGATGATCACACATTGTGGAAACGAGGAAACGAGGGATAGGTAAATTACCTGAGACCCCATTATTCGCTACACTTTGTTAAAAATGTATGAGTTAGAAATGAAAATGTCAATGAGATAGACTAGATGACCTATGTTGGCATCGAAACCTGTTGAAATTGAAACTAATAAGAGATTCAGAGAAGAGAGATGAGGGGGAAAGGGATCAGAGAAGACTACTTGTGTGTTCAGAAACTTGTTTGAGTTGAATCCATGTGTCCTTTGATCGATACTCCCAAGGTAAAGCCTACACTTTTATTTTTATGAAAGAAATGAGGTTAATAGAGGGGATTGTCAGACAGGATCTGTTAGGTTGTGGAACTAGTGGAATTTGGTTGCTATACTAGGATATGGTATAATGTGCTTCTAAGGTTAGGATGTTTAATGATATGGTTTCCACTAATAAAGAGATGATGAACTGAGTTTTTAAAATCCTTTGAGTCCCTGCTGTTTTCAAACATCTTTCAGAAAGACTGACTGGTTGTTTTGCTTGAGGACAAGCAAAAGGGTAAGTCTGGGGGAGTTGATATACCATGGATTTTACCCATTTTTACCCATGGTATATAAGTGGTTTATATACTATTTACTATGTATTGGAGTCTATTTAGAGTATTTACAGGTTCAGGGACGATTTGGAGATATATGGTGAATTTGGTGCCTTTTGGAGTCCTTCGCAGTGCAGAACTGCACGGACGCTTCAGATGTTTAGCTCTCGATGGAGACCTTCCCACCTTTGGATTTAGCCCATCTTTTGACACAAGATAGAGCTTTGAGTTAACTTTCCAATGCCACCGGTCTGAGATCAATCCATATCCTGTAGCAGACGTTATACCCGATTTACTGAAGAGTGATCAGTCTGCCTCGCGAGAGAAGGCTGCCGAGAAGAGGATTGTATGTCGATCCATGCAACAGAGTGCATGTCGATCGACAGGGACTTCAGAATTTGGGCTGAGTATATTTAATGACCGACTGAAGCCCAGTAGTCACCACAAAATTACCAAAATACCTTTGACGACCAGAAACCCTATTTATGTTATTTCTAAGCCATTGTTGACGGCTACGCTTTCTACGCTATCTTATTTTCATTGTTCTTAGCTTAGGAGAGAATAGAGGAACTCCTTCAGAGTCCTCTTGGAAATCCTTTGGTTTTTATATCTATTCTATTGCAATTTCATCTACTCATCTATGATTTCTGTGACAACTATCATGTCTGAGTAGATCCACCCGTTAGGTTTAGGGTTCAGATAGGTTATAAGGGATTAGCCCCAAATATAGAATTGCTAAGTTGTGGTATTAATCATTGAGACTGTTCTTAATGCTTGTTCTTGAGTAATTAACCTGAACTTGATCATAGAATCATTAGGCACAAGCGAGAGCTTGGTCTCGTATCTGACTTGTCTTCTCTGATCTAGGATTGCTAGGTAACAGCGACAGCTGGTTTAGAAACCCTGGCGAACATATATTCAACCCGCGCTTTAAGTCTACTAGAAGCGCGTCGATCGATATCCCGACAGGTGAATCGATCGACGAAGCGAAAGGTGTATCGATCAATACTCATATAGAGTCATCAATCGACACTTTCTAATTGATCATCCCGACAGGTGAGATCATTGAATCTAGTAATAGATAACCTATACAACGAGAGTTGATATGTTATTCTTATAGTTGGGTTCTATAATATCATATTTTTGTATCTATATCATTATAATCCCAACCTGAATAGAAACCCTAGATCTAGCCACCATCCTTCCATAAAACAACTCTTAATTATCTTCTGAACAACTGCCTTGTTCACTTTGCTTTCATTTATTTATTACATTCATATTTACTGCTTTCTAACTGTTTGCCTAGTTTAATCTTAATATCTATAGTTTAGTGTGTGCCCTAGCTCTCTGTGGATTTGATCCCTAAGTACAACAATCGAACATCTTATTTGAGAGAGTAAGATCACTTGTTAGGGTAATTTGAGTGATATCAATCTTCTGTTGTTCATCTCGGTCAGTGGCTAAGGTGAGGGCTATTCCGTTTAAATCTCGAACTAGTTTAGTATTACTATTATGGAAATTCTAGTTTCGAAACATGTTCCGTCTCTGTGAATCGAGTCTGTTTGACAGTCTTGTTTGTTTATTATTAATATTGATTGTTAAACCGGAATAGGATAATAGAGGATTCAACGGTTGAATGAATTGAGTGATGTTAAAACTGTTATATAAGTATATATATATATAATATGGATTGGTTAGCCGGATACAGTGAAGTACTTCTGTATCGGCCTATTTGTATGGAGATTATGGGGAGTACTAGGCCTGGCATTCGGGATCCCAATCGGATTTCGGTTTTATCCAATCGGGTTTCAGTTCTTCGGGTTTATCAAAATCAACCCCATTCGGATTATTTAAAAATTTGGTTTGGGACCGGTTCGGATTCTATCGGGTTCGGGTCGGGGTTAGTAAATCTTCAAAGAATCGGTACAATCCAATGTACTTTCGGGTTTGGGTCCCAATCAGTTCTTCGGTTTAAAAATATCTAATTTGTATCTACTTTGTAACCAAAACAAAAAAAAAGTCGGTTCTTCGGGTTTGAAATACCTAATTTGTAACTTTTTGTAACCAAAACATAAGTAAAATCGATTTAAAAATAAGAAATGAACATCAACCGTGATCATTCAAAATCAAACAAAAAGGAAACATATTTATTGATAAAAAGAAAACCAAATAAACGAAAGCATAAAATGAAAACCACATTCTCATGAAATGAGAAATATTGTTTAGTGAAAAAAAAATCTGAATCTAAATATTTCAAGATTCAATATATAGTCATATTTAACCATCAATCTTCATGTAATAGTACTACCAACCTTCATGTAATAGATAAGTATTTTAAATGTTCAGTATATATTAATGTATTCTGAATACATATTAGGAATTAAGATCGGATATCCATTTAGATTCGGGTTCGGTTCGGATAATACCATAACCCATAATACCATAGAACAAGATCCATTCTGTTTTTATGTCGGGTTCGGATCGGTTCGGATTCATTTTTATCGGATCGGATTCGGTTCAGATTTTTGGATTCGGTTTATTTGTCCAGCCCTAGGGAGTACAGGGAAGCACTTATGTACCACGTATGAGTTGCGGGAGTACATGGAATCACTTCTGTACTACGTAGCAATTGTTTGTGTTGAGATTGCGGGGCGTATAGGGAAGCACTTCTGTACCACGCATAAGCTGCGGGAGTATAGGGAAGCACTTCTATACTGCGTAGCTTTGTGTATGAGGAGAATGCGGGAGTACAGGGAAGCACTTCTGTACTGCGGATACTTTTGGTATACATGAATATTTATATATCTATATCCGTTTGAGGAAAATGCGGGATGCAATGAGTAGCTATGTACCATCAGCGCATTGATAGTTATGTGTGGCCCGTTAGGTGCCGTGTTTGTTTAATGTTAGATCTAGGCCTACATAGTCGTAGTGCTATGTACTGAGTCAGTGGTTTGCGGTTTAGCATCCCATACCTCACTGAGTGACTCCCCTGTTACTCACCCCTTTTCTTTTCCCTTCTTACAAGTGAGACCGACGAATATGAGATTGATCGGACAACTGGTGTTTCTAGACGTTTTCTTTGGTTTTACTTTCAGACTTACGTTTTATTATTTCCGACATTTATTTTAGTACTTCCGTTATGGAGATTTCATGATTATTTATTATTATTATTTTTATTATTTAATTTGGAGAATGCGGCTGTTACAGTATGACCATTGGAGGCTGTCTGTCAACGATCTCAAAGGTGGCTACTAATTTTCCATTTTCCCTGGGATTTTTTTGCACTTTTTTAAACGTTTGGTTCATGCATTGTCCTTTATCACAAACAATCCTTGCTACAGTGAGTTCATACATAAAAATGACACATTATTTTGCATTTGATGAGCCTAATTTCTTTGAGTGTAGGTGTTGTGTACTCTTTTCTTACATGTAGCTGAAGTAGTGAAAACACTAAGAAATGTAGCAAAAATAGTTTCGGGTCTAAAATAGTTGGTTTCCATTTTTAAAAGAGTTAACTAGATTGTTACTGTTTTTCAAAAAAACAAACTAGATTGTTACTGTTTTATTTAACAACTCATGTACATATGTGTTAGTTATTATTTAACAAGTCATGCACTGTTTAGATGATTATGGTTAAAATATCACTATTGAATTTAAATGGGTTGCTACAATTTTGTATAACCATTCAAATTTGGTTAAATATGGTAAATTTTTGGTCAAAAGAACAAATAAGTCTACCGAATCCTAATTAAATTTTCAAAACTAAATAAATTTGTCTTTGAAGAAAAATAAATCTCTCAGATTCTAATTAATTCTATTAGAATGAACTTAATTTGCGGCCAAAAGGAAAATAAATATATCAAATTTTTTTAATTAAATCTATCAAAATAAACTAAAACTGTGACAAAATAATAAATCTATGAAATTTTAACAAAATCTGTCAAATTGAAGTAAATATATGGTTATATAAAAACAAATCTTTTTTGTCAGCTATAAAAACAAATCTATCAATGCTACATAAGTCTATCAAAATTAAATAAATTTGTGCTAAATAAATTAAATCTGTCGAATCATTAATAGATCTGCCAAAAGTAAATAAGTTTATGGCTAAAATGTGATAAATTTGTTAAGCTAAATAGAAATAAATCTATCAAAAATGAATCAATGACTACATAAAAACTAAGGATAAAGCAGGTATTAAAAACAATCTAGTAATTAAAAAAATTAGAGTTAGTCTAGTAATAAATGGATAAATAATTGTTAATCTAGTTTTTTTCTCTTTGAATTATGAAATACTTTTGACTTCTGCCGGCAGATTTGAATTGTCTCAAGGAGTCGAAAATTTTAAATTACACAAATAATACTTTCTGCTACCGCATATTGAATTTTCTTAGTTGAGTGCAAACATTTCAAACAACATATTTTTTTATTCCTCTAACAACATTTCAGACCACATATATTCCTTTTCTTTTCACAACATTTCAGACAAAATAATCTTTTCAAATCACACATGGAATCTTTTTAATTTGAGTCAATACAAAAGTTCAGATAAAACGACCGGCTTCAAAGAATTGTCTTACCGAATGCTTGAAAAAGACAAATTCTCCTCTCTTTTTTTTTGGGATCAAATTCTCTTCTTTTTGTTATTTCACTAAAATTAGGAAAAAAAATCTCTTCTTGTATTGTATAAATATGTAATTCCCGTTAATCTCTTCGGTTACTAAAACTAATACTCCCAACATTTAGAGATAGTTAAGGACAAAACGGACTGCAATGCCAACATTTCCTCGATCGTACCCGATGAGCGGTGGTGATGATCGACACAGTTACATCAATAATTCGTCATATCAAGTATGTCTTTTTGTTTTCAATGCTATTATTATCAAAGTATGTCATATGTTATGATATAATGTGAGTTTTTTCTTTATCTAACGAATAATGGGGATTATAGGGTATGAATATTCTAATTTTGTTCTTTCTTGAATTTAACCATGTTATCTGTTATCTTTTTAGCCATATATATATATATATAATTATAGGGTATGAATATTCTAATTTTGTTCTTTCTTGAATTTAACCATGTTATCTGTTATCTTTTTAGCCATATATATATATATATATATGCGCGCGCGCGCGCTTGTGTAAAATATGTTTTTCTAGCTAACATTTATATGTGCATCGAACAGATAGCAGCTATAAATAGCGTTGGAGATAAGACAAGGCAATGCATCATAGAAAAACTTGATCTCCCTCTGAATTCTGATCTTGGTAGTTTTAGAATTGCCGATTATGGTTGTTCCATTGGACCTAACACGTTTCATGTTGTTCAAAGCATCATTGATGCTGTGAAATTCAAACAACTGAAGGATAAAAACGAAAAAAGCCTTATGCCTCTCGAATTCCAAGTGTTCTTCAACGATCAACCCAACAATGACTTCAACACACTCTTTAGAACCCAACCACCTTCATCTGAGCTAGAATATTTCTCGGCCGGAGTTCCAGGTTCCTTCCATGGCCAAGTTTTACCAAGGAACACCATCCACATTGGACACACTTCTTACACGACTCACTGGCTTTCCAATGTTCCTGAGCACGTAGATGACAAGAACTCTCCAGCTTGGAACAAAAATTACATTCAATGTAATAATTCAATAGAAGAAGTGACCAAATCTTACAAGGTCCAGTTCACAAAAGACATGAAGCTTTTTCTTGAAGCTAGAGCAGAAGAGATAGTTCCAGGAGGATTGATGATCGTTCTAGGACAATGTTTACCCGATGGTGTCTCCTTGTTTAAGACATATCAGGGTATTTTGGTGGATACGATTGGTGATTGTCTTATGGATATGGCCAAATTGGTTAGACTTATATTTGTAGCTTATATTTCTTTAATGCCTTTTAACTTATTTTTTCGTAAAATGTTAAAAGCAATTTTAGTGTCGTCAAAAGTTACTAGTAATCAGATGTTTTTCTTTTGTAGGGACTAACTAGCGAGGAAAAGATAGGGCTGTTCACCATTCCTGCGTATTTCCCACAATTTAGTGAATTAAAGACAGAAATTGAGAAAAATAGAAGCTTTACAATTGAGACTATGGAGAGTGTACATCATCCATTGGAGGATATTCCATTATCCAACCACTTCTTGATTGCCATGTTTAGAGCTATTCTCAGCACGATCATAAAAGAACATTTCGGAGAAGATGTGATCGATGAGCTATTTGATCGTGTTGCCAAGAAACTCGGCAAGTACCCGATTAATTTTAAAGAGTGCGAGAAAAATGTGACCTACTTTATATTGCTTAAGCGAAATGAATAGTGAGATACTAAAAACAAAAATTATGTTTTTACTTTATATTGCTTAAGCGATTTTTTTTTTGTTACTATGTTCGGTTATGAATAAAAGGTTTATTTGTCTTCTTCTCACAATTATATCAAGATCGCACACTACTTCTTGAGCTATATAAAAACCCGTCATGAAGGTTTTTTTTTTTGAATGATTGCTAAATTTATTAATCAAAAAAACTTTTTACAATCAAGTGTAACTTTCTTACTATAAAAGCAAACTCAAAGACTTAAACCCCACCCTTCAAAAGCAAAAAGTTATTTACATTCTAGTAAGAAACCAATATTACATTAACTTCTCCATCCCTTTGATCCCTTTCTTGCTTATCAATGTGATTTTGTTTCTGATCCCATTATCAACCAACTTTTCCATCACAGCCAGAGGCAAAGCTTTATCTCCATGCCTAATCTTGTTTCTCTCTCTCCAAATCACATAGATAACAATTTGGAAAACATACCTCACACAGAATAGATTCTTCTTCTCTCTTTTCTCGTCTGAGATAAGAGTTAATACCTCTGACCAATTAGTAGTGAAGTCGCTTCTCAGAATCCCTTTGGCTATATGTTCCCATAACTGAGCAGAATATTCAGATTGAAAGAATATATGGTCTCTCGTTTCCATAGCATTCTTACACAGCACACAAGAAGCATCAATCCCCTGGCTCCATTTAGCAACTCTATCCAAGGTGGACATTCTGTTCTTAATCGACAACCAGGTAATAAAAACATACTTTGGTGTAGCTTGAGAGAACCAAATACTCCTAGCCGAAGAACATTGAGGCTTGCTCTCACGGATTAAGTACCAAGTTTCCCGGGTGGAAAAACTGTGCATATAACCCGACTTTCTTCTCCATACACTGACATCTTCACTCATTGGATTTAAATTGCTCCCAATAGCATTTAACTCCTCCTCAATGTCATTAAGAATGCCCGTTCTGTGACACCTTCTTCTTCTACTATTTAGTAGAGCTTCCTCCAAAGTTTCTTCTCTGCCTACCCCCATATGAATAGCTCCCCGAGCTCCCAAGATATCAAATAGAGTACTTTTAACTGACCAGTTATCGTACCAGAATGAGATATGCCTTCCATTCCCCACCTCCTTCTTATAAAACAACTTAGAAATCTCTCTCAACTTCAGCATTTTCCTCCACATCCAAGACCCATTTTGTGACTTTGAGTTTATTTCCCAGAAACTCTTCCCCTTAAGAATATTTACTCTGATCCATTTCCCCCAAAGAGAGTCTCCAGTTAACATCCTCCATATCAATTTTAGACCATACACCTTGTTAACTTCTTTAAGATTTCGAATTCCCAACCCACCTTCATTCTTTCTGCAACAGACTTCACTCCACGCAACTTTAGCATTTGACGATTTGAGAACAGGACCTGTCCAGAGAAAAGCACCGCATATTTCTCCACTTCTCTAATGCAAGCGCAAGGTAGACGAAACACAGCTGCCCAAAAATTAACTATACTCATCACGACCGAGTTAATTAACTGCAGCTTTCCTGCGTAAGATAGATATCTACACGTCCAAGAACAGATTCTGCTTCTGATTTTTTCCACAAGCGGAATGTAATCCTGTTTTCTCATGGCCTGAGTCATCAAAGGCAGGCCCAAGTACTTCACAGGTAGCTCTCCAACCGCAAATGGAAAGTTTGTTAGTATACTGGATCTCTCGACTGCTGAGACCCCCGCCATATATATAGTAGACTTTTCAATACTTATACTCAAACCAGACCAAGCTTTGAATACATCAAACACTTCAAGAGCTCCTTCAATAGACGTCTTTGAGCCTTCCACAAACACCATCAAATCGTCAGCAAAGCAGAGATGTGTGAGAGATACACTTCTACAACCTGGATGAAACTTAAACTTCTTCCCCAACACTGCTCTATCAATCTTCTGCGATAGGACGTTCATACACAACACAAATAAGTATGGTGATAGTGAGCAACCTTGCCTAAGACCTCTTGCGCTTGAAAGTAGCCTGCAAGATCACCATTTACTTGTACTGAGAATGATGGACTCCCAATACATAGTTCGATCCAGTGTATAAACTTCTCATAAAAACCCCACACCTTTAAGCATGTCAAGAGAAAATCCCATTGCACTGAATCAAATGCTTTGGAGATATCTATCTTCATTGCACATCTTGGGGAGACAGCTTCTTTGTGATACCCTTTGACGAGCTCAGAGGCTAACAATACATTTTCCATAAGCAACCGACCTTGCACGAATGCTGATTGGGTCTCAGTGATGATTCTTGGTAGGAGTTTCTTAAGTCTATTAGCCAGGATCTTCGACACAACCTTATAAAGCACATTACAACATGCTATCGGCCGATAGTCCCTCATTTCCATAGAATCCAGCTTCTTGGGAATCAACGCAAGGATAGTGGAATTTACACCCTTCGGCAAGAATCCATATTTGAATACAGATTGCACAGCCACTACAAAATCCTTAGATATGATAGACCAAGTAGTTTTGTAGAACTCACATGGAAACCCGTCAGGCCCAGGAGATTTGTTGTTTGGCATTGCGAAGAGGACTTTGCAGATCTCTTCTTCAGTGACTTCCTCTTCCAACAAACGGCTATCTTCAGTAGTACAACGATACTGCAGTAGATCCTGAAGTTCTTCTTCATTTGCGCCTTTATAGGATTCAGGTTTATGATCGAGAAACTCAGAAAAAAACCTCTCGGCCTCCTGGTTAATCTCAGAATGCTCAGTTAACACCCTTCCATTCTCAACTCTTATCTCTCTAATCGTGTTCTGAGCTTGCCTCGTCTTGATTTCTCTGTGAAAAGTCTTATTGTTCTGGTCCCCTACATCAAGCCAATGTAGTTTAGCTCTCTGCTTCAAGAAGTCTTCTTCCAAAGTAGCAATATGGAGCCATTTACCATAAGCTTCAGCTTCTTCACTAACAGCTGCTTCATTGGGGTTAGCCAGAGTGACTTTTTGTTTTTCACAGAGTCAGTTTAATGCTTCCTTAGCTCTTTTAGACAAATTTCCAATCTTTTCTCTTCCTAACTCCCGGATGAAAGACTTCAGATTCTTAAGTTTTTTTGAAAATCTAAACATAGCTGACGTCGAATGAAATAAACTTCCTGTATTATCCCAATATCTCTGAACCATCGGCAAAAATTCAGGAAGACTACCAATCACATTAGCATATTTGAATGGTCTTCTGATCTTATCACCCCGAGGAAACAGCTGAAATTTGCACCTCATGTGATCTGAACATCCTCCTGGTTCAAACAATGAATACGCATTACTGAATCTTTGCAATGCCTCTTCATTTAGCAACACCCTATCCAACTTCTTACAGATCACACCATCATCTCTTTTATTACACCATGTAAACTGAGGTCCTTGATATGCCATATCCGTAAGCTGACAGTGCAAGACCATACTCTGGAAGTCTCTCATACCACTCGGAATTCTACTCATGTTGTCAAATCTTGAGCTTTCAACACCTTCTAGTATCTCGTTAAAGTCTCCCATTACCACCCACGCTTTACTTTTAAATCTTGGAGAGTTGTGATGATGCTTCAAATCCTCCCATAACTCTTTCCTACCCTCAACTTGGTTGCTCGCATATATACAAGAGCAAAAGAAATCTTCTTCCCCTTGCAACTCCACCAAACATGTGATAATTTGATCTGATTTATATACAGGAGTTATTCGAATCGAATCCCTCCAAAGTAACCATATTATTCCACCTCTATTGTCTTCATAGTTTGTAATAAACGACAACTCCTTAAATACTGTTTTCAGAATCTTTTCTGCTTTCCCTTCCTCCACGCGAGTTTCTATCAAACACCCAAACTTCATCTCCTTATTACTTAACCAACCAGTAACCACGGAATGCTTCACACCTTTGTTAAAGCCACGAACATTCCAGAAAAAGCACGCCATATTTAGAGATTACGTCGAGAAGACCTTTTACTCATCGGTTTAACCTCCTGAGCTTTGGTCTTCTGAACTATTCTCCCCCCCCTTTTCGTTGTTGACTTATCCTTCTCCTTATTCTTCTGTTCTAATAACTCATCCTCCAGTAAATCACTCTCCAAATTATCAAACAACTCAGCTTCATCTTTTTCCTCCTCTTCAACTTCTCTCAAGTCAGCTATCTCACCTTCCTCAACTCCATCTAACATTAAGATAGAGTACTTGGACGCAGATATCTGAACTGTATCTTCTTCTTTTTGCAGAGTTTTTGTTTGTGCTCTGCCCACTTTATCTGCTGGAACAATCGACCAATCACTATCTTTCTCCTTCCCATTTGTAGAACCCATCTCATCTGACTTCATATATGTATCCCCCTCTACTATCTTTACAATATCCCCTATCTCTTGATCTTGTGATTTCCTTTTCTTTTCTGTACTCTTTTTGCCTGATTCAACACCCTCAACCTCTTCAACAATTAACTTCTCCCCTGACTTTTTACCACTTTCCTGAATCTTCCTCTCTTTTTTCGTCAAACCACACACTTTCTCTGGGTGTCCCCATTTCTCACACTGCTTGCATCTCGATGGTAACCAGGGATAATAGAACTCCGCAGTAAACTCCTGACCCTCCAATGTGAAATCAACCTCCTTTTGTAAAGTTTTTGATACATCCACTTTAACAAATAGTTTTGCTTCCTCAAAATTTGAACATGCAATAGTATCTGGATAGAGATGAACCGGAAAACCTACCACACTCGTCATAAAACTCAGAGCTTCCCATGAAAACATGTGTAACGGGATCTTCCTCAGATGAACCCACATCGGTATTGCCTCTTCTTCTTGTTTCTCCTCTTCATCTTGCGGAGACCACTTCTTCACCACCATTGGAACCCCTACTATATTCCGCATCCCTCTTCTTATGACCTGCTCTCTAGCTTTTGGATTTGAGATCTTAAATCTCATCGTCCTAGCATCCACATCGTATACTCCCACCTTAGCTTTCGATTCCCATAGCTCCAAATCTTATTCACCACTGTATGGACTTTGGCTATGTGTGCTGCGATATCCAAAAACTTCCCAACAACAAAATCTTCCCAAAGAGGAGTAGATTCTGATAGAATACCTTCTGGAAATTGCACCTTGTTCTTCCCATCTTTAGATATGATCTCCACTTCAAACTTCTTTAATACTTTCTTATCCTTCGCCATTGAAGCCCAGCTCGGAACCTCCTTCGTCAAATCGATTTCCTTCTCAATCTTCGTTACCCCCGATCCATCGCTTAACTCCAGAACCTCCCGATCTTTCTCCGGCAGCCCAGATGAGATCGGCGGCATAGCCGAATCCATCGGAAAAACCCTAGTACGAATCGCCTTCGAAGTCGCAAAATCGCCTTTTTTCCTCAGAGCAAAACGGTGCGTTTTTTCCTTAAAACGTTTTCGCAAGTACTTCTCTCATGAAGGTTTTTTAATACTAAATGATACGTGTATGACCACGGAGGAGTTGGAAGAGCCATTGTTTAAACCGGTTGGACAAATGGTTTAAGAAAGGTGGACCAATGACCCGAGTAAAGACCAAAAGGTTTAGAAAAGAGGTTGTGTGGCCTTTGTTAGAAAGATGGACCAAGGAAGAAAACACCCAATTGGTTCCACGTGTCTTTCGGCCTTGGAAAATTTTGGGCCGACCAAACAAGTGGGTGAACCAACAGTCGTTTCACTAATAGACCCACCTGGACGATCCATTCGACCTGATAACCCATTTGACTAAGGAATTGGTAGACCGACAAAGCAGGTCAAGTAAAAAGCATATGCAGGAGCCAAATCCAATCAAGAGTCACTCTGATACTTAATTAAAGTCGTGGACCATGAAGAAAATTATGAAAAACCCAAGCAGAACCAACTTGTTAGTTTATTTACTTATTTGTATATTAGTTATGCAAACCAAGTTTAATAGTATTGGATTAGACAAAGTACTAAACCAAGTTGAAATAGGATAAAGATGTCCTAAATCTATATGGTTTAAGCTTAGGGTCGTTAGTTTTCGTTCTTAAACTCTGTGGCTTACGTTTTTGTAACATGCACCGTTTAGTAAAAAAAGAAAAAGAAAATTTCTGTTGATTCTTCTTTGAGGGGAACTGGTTTCTTTGTTCAGTCATAAAAATCTCCTATTGTTAGGGTCAAATCGGATCAATACCTGAAAGTTCGCAAGAAATATTTTTTTCTCTAAAAAAGATATATAAATACATGAACCAAAACTTTGTATGATTAAAAGAAAGGAATTATACGACAAGTTCTCGGGGAAGATTGTTCAATCACTTAGCCAACGAATCCCGTGCAACAGAAACGATCCCATCAGCTCGTCCAACTCCCTATTGGGCAAGTTGGATTAATCTCTTCCAACTCGCACAATAGCGAGTTAAATCAGCCTCATCCAGCTCGCCATTAGGCGAGTTGAATCAACCTCGTCCAACTCTCCGTCAGGCGACCTGGATCAGTCACTGCCAACTTGCCTTTGGGCGTGTTGTATCGACCTTGTCCAATTTGCCGTCAGGCGACCTGGATCAGTCCCAACCAACTCACCCTTAGGAGACCAGCTACTCCTTCGGGCCTTGATTGAGCTGTTTCTTGTTCGTCTCTATTGGAGTTATCTCTGAAAGTTTACGATAAAATTAAGAAGACAGCTTTTCTCGTGTAAATTTGAATCAATCGTAAAAAACGATAACTGTCAATTTAACACCATTGTTATCTCAGCTACACGATTGGTTAGTGTTATAAACTGACGTCGTATTGGAGGTGATTTTTCAAAGAAATCGTAATACACCTAAGTCAATAAAAACGGCCCAAAAATGTCTAAAACGCGAAAAAATCCACTTATGAATTCAGACGAGAATGAGCCCAAAACAACTATGACAGTTTATCTGATATTCACACGAGAATATAAATGTCAATTTTTAAAGGATAAACATCAAGATGACAAAAATAGAATATTTCCGCGAAACGATAAACTCGATCCACAGCAGAAAAGAAAAGGGCAAACCGACCTAGGAGGAGTATATAAGGGATGCCAAGGCGATAGGCGAAAGAGAGAACAATTTGAAGTCGAGAGTGCCATGAGTATCGGCATCACTCATTGGTGTCAACCGACACCAACACTTCATCATCGATCGACATTGGATGGTGATCATCGTTCGACATGTCCTACATACCATTGATCGACAAAGTCAATAGAGTAAGTTGCATCGAGCCAACCAGTCCGAATTATGACTCAGGAGGAGTTCGCAGCTCGACACCCACACCCACCCACCCTCTTCCGACCTTCAAAGACCGAAATTGATCGACATAGAGAGTCCACCGACGATCGACATGAGCAAACCGACATTGATCGACGAGCACCTCTCACATACCGAGTGCAGTTGCCAAAGATAGATGTTGCACAAATTAATGCTTTCAGAAACCGACCACAACCCTTAGAGACACCTACAGATGACACCAGTCAACATTCTGAAGAAAAGGCAGAACCTATGCAAGTTGATCAGAGTATAGAAAGAAGAAGTCTGCGAAAAAGGAAAGAAAAGGTTCCTAAAAATTTTAATAGGGGAATTAATGAGAAGGAGATTGACAGTTTCACAAAAAGAGTTCTGAGGATACTAAAAAACAAGCCATTCGAAGAGGCTTACTTTAAAC
Organism: Raphanus sativus; assembly: GCF_000801105.2. Classification (NCBI taxonomy): domain Eukaryota; kingdom Viridiplantae; phylum Streptophyta; class Magnoliopsida; order Brassicales; family Brassicaceae; genus Raphanus; species Raphanus sativus. The sequence continues at coordinate 22,023,206 of NC_079517.1, read as the reverse complement.
ACATATTGTGGATATTCTTCAGAGAGACTAAGGAAACTAAGCAGGACATTGAAAGAACGTTCATGAGGTCATAAGTAAGATGAAGAAGATGATTACCCTGAAGAAGTAGGATGATCCTTCGTAGTACTATGTCTGCTTCAAGGAATTGAATTCCTCGATGCACTCAGCAATAACGGTTCTTCAGTCAGCATTCTACCCAAGGTTATGGCAGTCCAACTGGGTCTAAAGGTAGAACCTTCAGAGGAATCACTCACTTTTTTGGATTGCTCTATAAGGAATTCATGAGGAATTGTCAGAGACCTGCAAGTGTAGATTGGTAATGCTCTAATTCCAGTAGATTTATGTGTTCTGGAAAACAAGATGAACATGAATTCTTCTCTACTACTTGGGAGAGCATTCTTAGATACCGTAGAAGCTGTATGTGATATGAAGACCAACAGGCTATGCATGACGCTCATCGATCCAAACCTCTCCTATGATCCAGTCAAAGTTGTTAAGCCAAAGACACCCCACATAGTGATGGAAGATAATCCAAGATTGGTAGCAGCTTGCTAGTGTAGAGTCGAAGATAATTCAGACGAATCGATCGACGATCACGATCTTCCATCGACCGACACACAACTCCAGACATCGATCAACCTACTCAATCAGCACTGATCGACACCATGCTTGAAGAATCGATGGACAATGCCCATACCAGTCATAACTTCGTCTTACCCAGCCACTGGTATCCGAGTTTTGCCCTCAACACTCAACCTTCACCAACAGTCAATTATCAGAATGATGATAAAAGGGACAAAGATGGTAACTACTCGATTGGCAGTTGGGCATATGATCACTACAGAGAAAGTTTTGCAGTAGAGATTGTATCATCAGACACCGGAGGTGATGTATGATGAGGATTACAATGAAGAGGAGGTAATTGACTATCACCGTCTTCACATGGAGGAAGAAGGAATCAATCATAATTCCCACACATCAAAGGGAGATACATGGATCAACCAACGTCAAAACGATCGACATCAACAACATGACATCGATCGACAAAAGCAACTATGCATCGATCGAAGATCATCAACCATCCACATCCGAGGTAAGAACAAACTACAAATCAGAGTATGGTTATCTAATTCCGGATAAATTGTTTACTTTCAGGAAACAAGGAGACAATGTAGATGGCACTAAGTCTAGACGTCATCAGCAAGAACCTTCTCAGCATTCGATCGACAAACAACATGTGACATCGATCGACAGTGATTCACTTGAGTTGATAAAAGATTGAGAGAATGACTACTACGATCCGGAAGACACAATCAACATCCATATCTCTAATCGAATTTATGGTCTCTTCAATGCTACACAAGATGCAGAATACAGAGCAGCAGTGACTACATATTACGGTCACCTCAAACCAGATGAGTTTGGTATTTTCAGAGATCCAGAGAGACACGCACGAGCTATTGATGGACATATTCTACAGGTTTCACAAGAAGATGTTGCAGAAGTTTTGGCTATGGCGAATGGACCAAACAACCTCTTCATTCAATAACACCAAGATCCAGAGTATCAACACAAGGTAACAGCACAGCTATTCACAGAAGCTTGTGGAGCTGGTACACGATTCTCCGCCAGAAGAGACCGAGAACACAACCATCGAATCGAGCCATCGATCGACAGTAACATCAAGCCATCAACCATCAAAAATATCAGGACATCGATCGACAAGAAGGTCCCAACAAAGATCGACAGTCACTACGAATTGGGAACCAGCGCTTATGACCGAAACATAAAGAGATATTCCTGCTGGAAAACATCAGAGGAAGTTGAGCATGGATATGCACAAGCTTCCAGTGGAAAACGCAGAGACAGATGCTATCATTCCCAACTAGAGCCAGAGCTTTACAATAAGGATGAGATAAATGAGATGCTTTTGGGCATCAAGGGAGCTCAACTATGGGAAGAAGAAGCCTTCAACAAGAAGCTTAATGACATCTACCACCCAATCAACAACAATATCAACTGGCTAATCACCCGGAATGAAGTGATGCAACAAGAATTTGATACGCTTCGCAGGAAGAATGCGTTTCAACCGGAGACATCACCATCAATCGATATGCAATCTCATGCATCGATCGACGCTAGAGTCACATCACTAGAAGATTTGAGGAAATCATTCGATTACAAGCTTGATGGAGTCTACTATCCGCTCAATGATAACATGGATGGACAATCTTCACGTCTAGATGTGTTACAGCAAGAAGTCGATACCATTCATTGGCAATTTGATATTCAAGAAGAAAGATCAGTATCGATCGACAAACGTCCACGCCCATCGATCGACGATCACTCAGCAGACATGTACATCAGAGCTCAGATAGATAAGATGGTAGAAGAAATCTACAGTGCTTTAGGAAGAGCAGATGATGTATCTTACAAGAGATATGATAAGATTTACTTCCCATTCACCAACAGCATCAGTGGATTGAAATCATGCACGAAGAGGATGCAAAAAGAAATCAAAGCTATTCAGAGACAGCTTGCGTGTCGCCCTGAAACATCAAAATCGATCGACAGAGGATACACCACATCGATCGACATGCATAGACCAGCACCGATCAACATTCCAACATCAGCATCGATCACGCCTAGTCTGCATCAGTCCGAGATAAGATGATAAAGATAAGTTGTACATGCTTGATTCAATGCAAGAGGAACTGAAGGAACTATCAGATTATGCTTATGACAAGCTTGGAAGACATCAGTTCAGCATTGAGAATGTAGGAGAAGGCTACAAATCATCACAAATCCAACAGCAAAGATGAATGAGAGATGGACAAGAGTTGATGACGCCACAAGAAGCTTCATTGCAACATGGTTTAGGATGAGCAGAGAAAATGTGGATACTTGTTTTCCAACTAGTAGCTGCTTTTCACCATACTAGCCAATCTACCTCCAGAATCAAACTAAATAACTATAATAAAGCGCTGAGTTGGAACCAACCCACTAATATGTAACTTTACTTAGTTTTATTGCAGGTTGTACAAAAAAAATGACAAGACAATTACCAGAGAATCGACCGACGCGAGCAAGTCGACATCGATCAACATTTCACAAACGACCACGATCGACGGACACATCCACCCATCGATCGACAATCATTCCAGTCAGGTATATCGTTCTTACTTAAAAAAACTTTGTAGTTATGATTTTTTTGCTCACCGTAACTCTGAATAGATTTACACTGGGAACAGTGTAATTTAAGTCTGGGGGAGGTTTACTAATATCTAGTTTATCCATGATTCTTATTAAAATGTTTTCAAATTTTTTTTATTGAGTCAAGAATGGGACAATGAACTTTTCAATTTTTACTCGATTAGCAATATTCTTAGATTTACTTATTGCAGAGGGTACTAAAGATACTAAAGTGGATCAACCTGTCAACTATGTTCACATTTGCTGAGATTGTTTGAAGGAACCAAAGCTACCTCCAACCTAATTTGACTTAATTGCTTGTCTTTGGACTTGGTATACAACGAAGAGGAATCCTCATGCAAGTCTCGAAGGTAAAAGTATGTGTATTTCTAGTTCCCTCTCTCTCTCTCTCTCTCTCTCTCTCTCTCTCTCTCTCTCTCTCTCTCTCTCTCTCTCTCTCTCTCTCTCTCTCTCTCTCTCTCTCTCTCTCTCTCTCTTCGTCATCTTAAGATATAGAAGATTGAAATGATTTACTGGATGGGGTAGAGGGATAGGCAAGTCTCGAAGGTAAAAGTATGTGTCCCTCTCTCTCCCTCTCCCTCTCTCTCTCCCTCTCTCTCTCTCTCTCTCTCTCTCTCTCTCTCTCTCTCTCTCTCTCTCTCTCTCTCTCTCTCTCTCTCTCTCTCTCCTCTCTCTCTCTCTCTCTCTCTCTCTCTCTCTCTCTCTCTCTCTCTCTCTCTCTCTCTCTCTCTCTCTCTTCGTCATCTTAAGATATAGAAGATTGAAATGATTTACTGGATGGGGTAGAGGGATAGGCAAATTACCTTTGGCCCCATTATTCTAAGTCTGAAATGAATGATCACACACTGTGGAAACGAGGGGTAGGAGTGTCTCATATGACCCCATTATTCGTTACATTTTGTCAAAATAAAGCTACAAAAGTAGACAAGTCAACAAGATGAACAAGATGTCTACATTAGCATCAACGTTCATTGAAATTGAAACTTATAAAGATTCAGAGAAGAGATAAAAGAGGGAAGAAAGAGATCAGAGAAGACTACATATGTGTTCAGAAACTTGCTTGAGTAAGAATCCAATAGTCTGTTGATCGATACTCCCAAGGTAAAACCTACACTTTTATTTATGTGAGAAATGATGTTAGAATAGGGGATTGTCGGACATGATTTGTGTGGTTTCTATACTAGGATATGGTATAATGTGCTTCTGTGGTTTCTATGCTAGGATATGGTATAATGTGCTTCTGTGGTTAAGACTTATTTGATACAGTGATGATTATGAGTTTTTAAAATTTGTGAGTTCCTGCCGTTTTCAAACCTCTTTCAGAGAGACTACTCATTGTTTTGCTTGAGGACAAGCAAAAGTGCAAGTCTGGAGGTGTTGATATACCATGAAATTTACCTGTTTTCAACCATGGTATATAAGTGTTTTAAGATATATTTATAATGTTTTAGAGTTATATTTAGTATGTTTACGCAAGACTTAACAAACTTACATTAAACATAGTTCTCTCTCTCTCTCTCTCTCTCTCTCTCTCTCTTGGGCATCTTAAGATATAGAAGATTGAAATGATTTACTGGATGAGGCAGAGGGATAGGCAAATTACCTTTGGCCCCATTATTCTAAGTCTGTGAAGGGAATGATCACACACTGTGGAAACGAGGGGTAGGAGTGTCTCCTATGACCCCATTATTCTCTACATTTTGTCAAAATAAAGCTACAAAAGTAGACAAGTCAACAAGATGAACAAGATATCTACATTAGCATCAATGTTCATTGAAATTGAAACTAATAAAGATTCAGAGAAGAGATAAAAGAGGGAAGAAAGAGATCAGAGAAGACTACCTATGTGTTCAGAAACTTGCTTGAGTAAGAATCCAATGGTCTGTTGATCGATACTCCCAAGGTAAAGCCTACACTTTTATTTATGTGAGAAATGAGGTTAGTATAGGGGATTGTCAGACAGGATTTGCGTGGTTTCTATACTAGGATATGGTATAATATGCTTCTGTGGTTAAGACTTATTTGATACAGTGATGATTATGAGTTTTTAAATTTTGTGAGTCCCTGCCGTTTTCAAACCTCTTTCAGAGAGACTACTCATTGTTTTGCTTGAGGACAAGCAAAAGTGCAAGTTTGGGGGAGTAAATATACCATGGAATTTACCTGTTTTCAACCATGGTATATATAAGGTATATTTATTATGTTTTAGAGTCTATTTAGTATATTTACAAATTCATGAGCCATTTGGAGAAATATAGTGATTTTTGAGCATTTCAGAGTACTTTAGAGATTCACTCAAGCTGACCATCGACCAATACATATGGGTAGACATAGAGAGATTACAATCGATCGATGCAAACCTCGTGCTATCGACCGCACGCAGAAACTCAATTTGGCCACAGCCGACTTGAAGCCCAAGACTTCACAAAATTACAAGAATGTCCCTCGCAAGTTTTAACCTAGTATTTATGTGCTCTGCCATTGTATTGGGCAGCACACGCTTTTCATACTTTCATATTTTCACAACAAAAGGTTTCAAGTTTAAGTTGGTGAGAAGAGCAAAACTCCTTCATAGATTGTCTTGGAACTCCATATTTTTATCTATGCAGTTTTATTTTTCTATCGCTATGTTTTACTTTGCTATGTCTAAGTAATCCACCTTGTTAGGTTTAGAGTTCAAATAGGATACGAAGGATTATCCCAAACCATAGAATTGCTAAGTTACTAGAGATATTCATCTTGAGAATTATGTTTAATGCTTGTGTTCAAGAGTAGCTAACTAGAACTCTGATAATAGGTTAGTAAGGCGCAAGCGACGTCTTGGTCTTCTACCAGAATAGATTCTCTGAGCTAGGATTGCTAGAAACAGACGGAAATTGATCTAGGAAGTCTAGTGGACATTATTCAACCCGATCTTAAACCTTCTCAAAAAGTGTATTGATCGATAGTCCTATAGACTAATCTATCGATACGACGAAAGGTGTATCGATCGATATTCTTATAGAATTGTTGGGGTCGAAATCGGATAGGGCAAAGTTGGCATCCAAATTTCCGTTTAAAAATTATTACTTAAGAATTTTCTACGGTTTTTCGGAAAAGAAAAACCTGTACGAAAGAATTTGCGGAAAAATCATTTTTTAAGACAATGATTCCTTAAAACAACGATTCTTTAAAACGACGATTTTTAATCAACGATTTAAGAAATCAACGATTTCTTAAAAACAACGACTTCTCAATCAACGACTTAAGAAATCAACGATTTAAGAAAGTAACGATATCTTAAAATCAAACGGAACTTTGTTATCAAATGACCAAACCTCCGCAAACAAGCGTCCGAAGAGAATCGTAGCTTTGCGATAGGTTCAAACACTTGGATAACGGACCTCAGACCACGGCATAAACCCGATCGCGATGGCAATCGGGTCACGAATGAAAGCTCGGTTGCTATAGCGAACGGATCACGAAACCACGCCCGGTCGCTATAGCGACCGAGCTACGATTACAGCTCGGTCGCTATAGTGACCGAGCTCCTAGCGACCGAGCCGCGAGCTCCGAACAGAGCTCGGTCGCTATAGCGACCGAGCCTCGGGTACGGCTCGGTCGCTATAGCGACCGAGCTCCGAACAGATCTCGGTCGCTATAGCGACCGAGCCACAAGCAAGGCTCAGTCGCTATAGCGACCGAGCTGCTGACAAAGTTCGGTCGCTATAGCGATCAAGCGTTCATACATCGATCATTCTCCGAAACGTCTGAAGTCTTCCGAAACGACGATACGACGTGAAATTATGCATTCTCGACTATCCGTATAGTCGTTCTCCGCAACTCACGACTATCCGTTTCTTGATCTCTCGATCAAATGGATTCATCCGTTTGGTTTACGATAAAACCGCGGAAACTTTAACCTTATCGGAGAAATCGTAAAAACGTCTCGAATCAAAAATACGGCCCAAATGGATCCTAAACTTGATTCGAGGCCCACTTACGATTTCTTAAAAAACCCATAAACCCTATGACGGTTTATGCTTGGAGGATAAGCAACAGTTTCCGCGGAAAAAAATGGAAACTTTCCGCAGATAATCATTAAGATCGGAAAAAATGGAATATTCCCATTTTTCGACTATGACGGCTTAAGGGCAAAAAGGGGAAGCGTAAACCGACCTTGAAGGGAGTATATAAGGAGTTCAAGGCGAGAGGCATAGAGGCATCACTTTTCCAGAACAACTTAGCACTTAGAGCAATTTAGGTAACTTTCCGTTTTTCTTTTTTCGAGCTGCGACTCAATTAGGTTTAGCCACCTTCGGGTATTAGAACTAGGATCTTGCCGACAGCTCTCGTAGCCGAAGCACGTTACCTTGTTGTTTTCACGCTCATACGCAGATTCAGAATAAAATTCTTCTCGCTCTCTTTTTACGATTTTTATTTTAATTTTCCGTTATTGTCGTGTTCTGATTGCTTGACGTGTGGTTTCTCAGAAATGCGGGACCTTCTGGGAAATTAGGGTTTTTCTAGTTTCCTTATTTATACGAAATATTGACGGTGCGAATTTTGGTTCCCACAGTTTGGCGCTAGAAGGAGGGGGGGTACGGATCAATCTTACTCACGACCAGCTCACGCTCAACCAAACATGACTAACGACGATTCAGCGAACTTGCAAACTCCTCTAAACGGGGCACCCAAGGACGCCTTGAACACTCCCGCAGCGGATGTTTCCGCGGCTGACGCACCTGCTAACGCCGCGTCGCTCGACGAGTTCAAAAAGCTGCTTTCGGCCTACGAAAAGAGGTCGGAAGAGCAGGATAAACTCGTGGGAACCCTGACCAAACAGGTTCAAACCTTAACGGCAAGGAGGCTCGAGTTCGCAACCCCACACGATAGGCCTGGAACTTCGCAGGAACGTCCTTCCGGACAAAACCCTAGCGAAACATCCCCTGTCACCAAGGGCAACTCGGAAAAACCTCCGACATCCGAAAAGGACACACAGGAGGACAAAATCGAGCGCATCGACTTGGAGCCCAGCGATGACTCCGACGAAGACGCCGACGTCCATCCAAGAAGAACCCACAGCCGTTCAGCTCGGGAAAGTTCTCCGTTCGACAAACCTATGACGGAAGAAGAGGAAAACCCCTACTGGATCGAACAGGAGGAACTTGCCGAAAGGCAAACCGAGATTACTCGCCGCGAACGCCGACAAGCTCGGTAAACCGCTGGAGAGGATCCCGAGATACGCGATCTCCGCGATTACATCACCAAGACCGCCGCAGAAGTAAGGGCCGTGAAATCACAGATCCACCACGCCACGAGTGCTGCCCCAGAAATCGACAGGCTGCTCGAGGTGGCTCGAAAAATGCCCTTCATCGCGCGAATCTCCGAGACTAAGGTGTCTAATCCGGGAAAGCTCAAGATACCGATGTATAACGGTACTACCGATCCAAAGGCGCATCTCCAGGCGTTCCATATCACTATAGGAAGAGCCAGGCTTAGAGAAAGCGAGAAATACGCTGGTTACTATCGCCTATTCGTCGAAAATCTCGAAGGTCCGGTGCTCGAATGGTTCTCCCGGTTGAAGCGAAACTCCATCCGAAGCTTTCGCCAACTCGCATCGGAATTCCTTCTCAAGTACTCTATGTCCATCGATAGAGAAACTTCCGATGTCGATCTCTGGAGCTTAACCCAGGAAGAGGGCGAGACCCTCCAAGAGTTTATAAGCCGTTTCAAACTGATCATGGCGAAGGTCAGCGGAATCAGCGACAAAGTCGCCATCGATGCGCTTAGGAAGGCACTCTGGTACAAGTCGAAGTTCAGAAAGTGGATAACGCTCGAAAAACCTCGCACGATCCAGGACGCCCTCCACAAAGCCTCGAATTACATAATGATCGAAGAAGAGATGAAAGTCATGTCGCAAAAACATAAGCCGACAAGGAACTCTTCAAAAGACGTGGATCCGAAATCAAAAAAGAAAACCTCTCGTAACGACAAGTACGTCCATCACGAGGGGGAAGAACTCCAAGTCGCGCACAATTACGCGATCAATCCGGAGCAGGGCAGGACTTCAAGAAATACGTGGAATTGTAACCAGAGTTACGACAAGAACATATACTGCGAGTTCCATCAGACCGAAGGTCACTCCACGGCCAACTGCAAAGTCGTAGGAGCGAGGCTGGCCGCGAAGCTGCTTGCTGGAGAACTCTCTGGAGTAACCAACGTCAAGGATCTAATCCTCGACTCCGACCGTCCGCCAAAAACCAACAAGAATCCTCCCGCGGAGAACTCGTCGCCGAAAAATCAGGCGGGGGAGAAGCGCGAGAGAAGACCGGACGATAGGGGAAACGATAACTCCCGAAGGAGGGTCAACATGATCATGGGAGGATCCCAATACTGCAAGGACTCGGTCTCAGCCATCAAGGCCTACCAGCGGAAAGCCGAGTCGACTGCGAAGTATCCTCCACGGTCGCCTCCTCGAGATGGACGGAACACCTCGATAACATTCACTGAAGAATAGGCTTGCGGAATCGACCAGCCTCACTGCGACCCCTTGGTCATTGATCTCGTAATAAGAGATCTCGAAGTTGCAAGAATACTTATCGACACCGGAAGCACGGTAAACCTAATCTTCCGCAATACCCTAAGAAGGATGGGCGTCGAGCTCGGAGAAGTCACCCTGGTACCAAAACCACTCACGGGATTCTCCGGACAAACGTCCATGACCCTGGGATCGATTCACCTACCCGTCATAGCAAAAAACGTTACCAGGATAGTTGACTTCGCAGTGGTAGATAACCCGGCTATTTACAACGCAATCATGGGAACTCCATGGCTAAACGCCATGAAGGCCGTTCCCTCGACTTATCACTTGGGCGTCAAATTCCCAACCAGGACTGGAATCGCCGCAATCAGGGGTTGTCAAAAACAGTCGCGACTTTGTTTCCTAGCGGAGCATAAGTTGAGGCAGATCACGGCGACCTCCACGGTTAAACGCAAGCGAACCCAGCCTTCCGCCGAAGCTGCCCCGACAAAGGGCACAGAGACATCTCCCGCGGAAACAGATACGGAGATCGGAACCATCCCCAACTCCGAAGACAACGTCACAACTCAGCGGGAAGAGGAAAATCCCGAGGTGAACATCGACCCCGCAACCAAAGCGGTCGACGAAAAACCAACCGACGAGTAAACACACTCGCGGCATAAACAGAACTACGAGATGGCTTGATCCTCGAAAGAGGTACGTAGGCAGCCAGTCGAAACCCGGCGAGTCCAGCTATCCCCCTCGCCAAAAGGGGGGGGGGAGTGGGTGCGTATACTCGTATACTCCCACAAAAAAAAAACGCATTTGTATTCGAAATTTTCGAAACTTTTTCAATAAAATTCACTTTCTCGATTTGTCGATTCCTAACACATAAAAACTTCGTAAAACGAAAAATGCATCCTCAAGAAAACGCGAGACGTCGCAATTTTTACTGAAGATATTTAGTTCGTATCATCCGTCGAAATAGCCTATCCGCGACTTTAAACAAAATAGTCCGTCTGCGACTTTAAAAACAAAAACAAACCCGTCGATTGGCCCCGACGGGCAAATACAGAAACGTTTCACTTAAACAAATTCGTAGTCAGATCTTTTCACAAGATCCTCTTACATCTGACCAGGATACCATAGCGCGCTATACAAGAAAATCGAAATTTTGTCCAGCACTTCGCTAAGGAAGTAGCTCGATTCGTACCTAGACAAATCGTATAAGCCGATAACACTTCGCGGATTTTAAAACAGTACGAATCAGGTCAAAATCACAAACAGGCAAAACGGAAGCCGATCAGTCATGGCATAGCCTTGAAGCTGAGAGTAGACCTAGGTCTTTCCCTAAGCCCAATCTTGCTGGAACTTAACATCTCACGGACATAGTATCAAATACGAGATCCCAAAATATGTCTCTTATCGCTTACACCTAAAACGCTCGCTAAAAAGTAGCATACGGACCAAGCGACAAATCAAGAGTTAGAATATGAAATGACTACTCGCATTCTGTCCTCTATACTTGGCGAAAGTTTAAATCAGATCATAAAACGCATATCATTGAATACTTACTTCATATTTTTAAAAGTCGCACAAAGGCGGCGGGGATTCGAAGCCTTAAAAGGCCAGTCCCGAAATACATAAAATTACGCAACCTACTACGGTCGCGGCATAAACAGATAAAATGGCCACACTTGGCCACAGAAATACAAAGATAAGGGAAAAACATTTTCCCGATAAATTCAGTAGAGGATAAAGTCATCCGACGACGAAGTTCCGAACTCCGTCGGATAAGTTACCTCATCATCACCTCCCTCCGCTTCGGTCGCGACCTCCACCGTGTCAGGAGAAACTGGGATTGGCTCCCAAAGTCCCCAAATCCTTTCCTCGATAGGGGGAACAAGCGACTCAGCATGAACATTGTCCTTCATGCCACCCTGCATAAGGCTCAACTCCTCTTTGTAAACGTAATCCCTCTGCTGAGTCCTCGCGAGAGCTCCAACCGATCCGCGACACTCGCAAAAATCACCCACCGCAGCATCGGCTGCCCGGAGATTGTAATACTCCTCCTGAAATCGCGTCGCCCGATTCTGCATCTCGGCGGCCATCTCCCGCTTGGCCTGCCTCCTCGCTCGGCGAATCACTCTAGCATGGTCGGCCTCCGCTCTTAAAATCCGTTCTGAAGCCTCCTCCTGGAGTCGCGCCAAATCATTCGCATTCTTTTTCGCTTTGAAGCGCCAAATCCTCGACTCTCTCTGGCTATCCACCAACGCCGAGCCAAGATTGTTCATCGCCTGCAAAATCCAAGAAACGAAATTTTTATTTTTTCACAAAAAAAAAAAAAAATCCGATCGAATACTAAGGAAAATACGAGAAGAAGTAAAGACTGACCCCGTTAACCACGCGAGAAGTCTCAGCCAATACTTCAGGCCTCTCCGTTTCTTCTACAAAGGTATACAGATTAGGATGATCATGAAGATCAGAAAAGAAGTCGTCAAAATTGGTCATCGGCGCATCACTCGAACCACTCCCATCACCAAAGCCACGAGACAGATCCCATCCCGGAAGTGGAGAATCGTCGGCAAGAAAGTCGTAATCCTCGACCTCAATGTCTTTATCTTTTCGAGGCACCTCAGGCGATCTCTCGACTGGAACACGCTCTGGAAGATGCTCGACAGGAGCAAAATCAATCTCACCTTCCGCCTCGAAGTCGGAATGGACCATTCGGATCGCCTTCCGAACCCTCTGACGGGTAAAACTGGTCCACCAATGATCACCACTCCTAAGCGCGTCTCTCACCTCCATAATGTCCGCAGGCCAAGGATGGACCACGCTAATGTGCGGAAGGGGATTTGGAACCGTCCGGAACATCGGAATAAACTCTTCCGCAACAGACGCAGCGTTAAGCCGGACATAGAAGAAGAATTGTCTCCAATTGTTAAAATTGGAAACGGTTCCCCTTACTACCAGCATTATGGGACGAGGAGTTAATCGCCAGGAGACGGACTCCTTGTTGTACTGCAGCCTCAGAAGTGCCTCAAAGTGGTTGGTAGTGAGGGATAGGCCGCGCTCGTAACTCAGAATCACGAGACCGATAAGGATCTCGAAACTCGTAGGGCTCAGCTGGTTTAACGAAACCTGAAAACGGTCCAGTACGCGAACAATAATTTCAGGAATCGGAAACCAAATACGGCAACGCGTCAGAACAGCCTCGTAGCACGTGAAGTAGCCTTCCGGAGGATGGTCGGCACTTTCTCCGACCTTAGGAATCCGGAACTCAACCGCATCCGGGACTCCGGCGAATTTCCGAAGCGTCTCGAGAAAAAGGTCGGTGGTCTTACTCGGTAGGTGGGCTACCTCTCTCCGAGATCGGCAAATCGGAAACTTTTCTTCTCCGGGACGTTTGATACGATCACTGCTTGCTTTCCAATACGCATCACATACCGCCGCATTCGGAGGAAATTCGAACTCAGCTTTCGGGACGAGGAGCTCTTCATCCTGATTGCAATCAGGAGAAGAAGTCACGGGAGCCTTCTTCTTAGAAGACTTCTTTCCGCTTCTAAACAACTTTGACATTTTGGTGAAAGATTTTCTTTCTAAATTTTTCTTTTCTTGAGAGGATTCTTCAAAGAAGGACTTATGAAATATGGGTGAGTAAAAATGAAAGAGTTACCCCCTCTTTTATAATCTTCAGAATTTATTATTCAAGTTCGGACTTTTGGATACCAACTTGGCCTAAACTCGCCAAACCATACGACAGACTCTCTTCAACCCACGATTCTACCGCACTGGGGGGCTAACTGTTGGGGTCGAAATCGAATAGGGTAAAGTTGGCATCCAAATTTCCGTTTAAAAATTATTTACTTAAGAATTTTCTACGGTTTTTCGGAAAAGAAAAACCTGTACAAAAGAATTTGCGGAAAAATCTTGTTTTAAGACAACGATTCTTTAAAACGACGATTTTTTAATCAACGATTTAAGAAATCAACGATTTCTTAAAAAACAACGACTTCTCAATCAACGACTTAAGAAATCAACGATTTAAGAAAGTAACGATTTCTTAAAATCAAACGGAACTTTGTTATCAAAGGACCAAACCTCCGCAAACAAGCGTCCGAAGAGAATCGTAGCTTTGTTAAGACCTCAGACCACGGCATAAACCCGATCGCGATGGCAATCGGGTCACGAACGAGAGCTCGGTTGCTATAGAGAACGGATCACGAAACCACGCTCGGTCGCTATAGCGACTGAGCCACGCACACGGCTCGGTCGCTATAGTGACCGAGTTCCGAACAGAGCTCGGTTTCTATATAGCGACCGAGCCGCGAGCAAGGCTCGGTCGCTATAGCGACCGAACCACGAGCAAGGCTCGGTCGCAATAGCGACCGAGCTGCGGACAAAGTTCGGTCGCTATAGCGATCGAGCGTTCGTACATCGATCATTCTCCGAAACGTCCGAAGTCTTCCGAAACGACGATACGACGTGAAACTATACATTCTCGACTACCCGTATAACCGTTCTCCGCAACTCACGACTATCCGTTTGTTGATCTCTCGATCAAATGGATTCGTCCGTTTGGTTTACGATAAAACCGCGGAAACTTAACCTTATCGGAGAAATCGTAAAAACGTCTCGTGTCAAAAATACGGCCCAAAGGGATCATAAACTTGATTTGAGGCCCACTTACGATTTCTTAAAAACCCCATAAACCCTATGACGGTTTATACTTGGAGGATAAGCATCAGTTTCCGCCGAAAAAATGGAAACTTTCCGCAGATAATCATGAAGATCGGAAAATGGAATATTCCCATTTTTCGACTATGACGGTTTAAGGGCAAAAGGGGGAAGCGTAAACCGACCTTGGAGGGAGTATATAAGGAGTTCAAGGCGAGAGGCATAGAGGCATCCCTTTTCCAGAGCAACTTAGCACTTAGAGCAATTTAGGCAACTTTCCGTTTTTCTTTTTTCGAGCTGCGACTCAATTAGGTTTAGCCACCTTCGGGTATTAGAACTAGGATCTCGCCGACAGCTCTCGTAGCCGAAGCACGTTACCTTGTTGTTGTCACGCTCATACGCAGATTCGGAATAAAATCTTTCTTGGTCTCTTTTTACGATTTTTATTTTTATTTTCCGTTATTGTCGTGTTCCGATTGCTTGACGTGTGGTTTCTCAGAAATCCGGGACCTTTTGGGAAATTAGGGTTTTCCTAGTTTCCTTATTTATACGAAATATTGACGGTGTGAATTTCGGTTCCCACAAGAATCATCGATCGACATTTTCTTCAGACCAAGAAACGAAAGTTTGGGTTTGAAGATCTATACAATAAATAGTTTAAAAATAAGGAAGTTGATAGACTATTGCTTTTGTTAAGTTCTCATATATTTTGCATGCATGCTTAGTATCTATATCTCTATAATCCTGATTTCCTGAATAGAAAACCTAAGCTTAACACTTCATCAATATTGTTGACACTCCAATCAATTCATCTGAACGATTGCTTGTTCACCACTGATTGTTTTCACTAATCATATTCGACTTAGCGTAATCACTTTTGTCTAGGGTAATTTGAGAGAGTACTATAACTGATCATCTTATTTGAGAGAGTAATTCACTCCTTAGGGTAATTTGAGTGAGATCACGCACCTTGACGACAATGAGGCTGACTCTTGGATATGACGCACCAGGACGGATCGGTTTGATCCCGTGGATATGACGCACCAAGACGGATCGAAAATTTCCCGAGTGAACAAAAAATGATAATCATTCTCAAGGTTCCAAAAATATTCACTCAAAAATTATTTTATTTCAGTGGAGACTACAACTTATTCATAGGATACTAAACTTGCAAACAAAGCTAAATAATTAATAGCATAGGAAATACAAACTACATAAATATTTTAGACTTGACCAAAGACCAAGACTTTTTACAGAATTTGAGAATTTTTGGCCGCAAAACTCTTCGGCTTCTCGCATCCTTTTGCATAGTCGTCGGTTTCTGAGTTGCCGTCAGATTGATATATTATACGACTATAACTTGTATTTTCTTGTTGGGCCTTTCGTTCTTTGGGCTGAAACATGTTCATAAACACATATTTCGTTCTTTGGCCTTCTTGATTTGTTTTTGCTGCTGATCCGGGTCGCATCATCCCCTCCTCCTTTAAAAAGATTTACCCTCAAATCGGTCTTTGATTAACTTCAGATGGGATCATCTCTTTGCTTCTCGTTGAACTTTTTGTTTCTTTTTTTATAGAAGATGGAAAGATGAGAATGATGAACAAACAAGTACCAGTTGAGTGGCTCTGATACCACTTGATATGCCCTAAATTGATAGAGGTCAAATTGATGCGATAAAGGCCAAGGTTATGGATGGCTTGGTTTGGATATGTCCAAGACCTTTCAATACAAGGTGGTAATGAGATAATCCTAAGCTTCTTTAGACTCATGTAGATCCAACAGGAGGTGTATAAAACCTAGTGCCTGATGCTAGCGACGATTCTTTAAAAGATAGGCGGTGAACCTTAGGATGTTGCTTCCGTGATGAACCAATGAGGAGTGTAAAAACTCAACAACTGAAATATTTCAACACTCAATCAACAAACATTTCGTGGTAGAATTGTTGGGGAAAAATATCCAGACATAAGTTTTCTCCAGCTTCCGGATAGGTCCTCGACTTCCGGACCCTTGCTCAAGAAGAAACCAGGGACCGACCCCTGCCCTAGGTCCGACCCCCTAGATCGGACCGACCCCTTGGAGCAAAATAGAAGTTTTTCACTTAAAGGGAAACTTCCATTTTTCAATTATGGAAGAGTTCTATTACTTGAAGCCGACATCTACAACTATAAAAGGGGAGCCCAAACCCTAGAATAAGGGATCGACTTTCGGAGGCTAAGAGATTAGAGTTTAGGCGACTAGAACTAGGGTTTATACACCAATACGTTGTAGTCCCGATCATTATACTCAATAACATCTCTTTGCCCTCGATTTCTAACTCAGTTATACAAATTCTCTAGTGTTCTGTAGTACTTAAACGATCCTACACAAAAATACCCTAACAGTTTGGCGCTAGAAGGAGGGGAGTGATCCAACTACATGACGATGACACTAGAGGACATTACTAACCAAACAGAGATGACTCCGAGAGAGATCGAGCTCCTCAACAAGCTCGAGTTTCTTCAGAGTCAGGTTACCGATCTTCACAAAGCTCGGGCGACAACACCCGGAGGTCCTGAACTTCTCCTCGAAGTTTAAACCCTAAAAGACCAACTTGGAGAACACTCCAAGAAACTACAGCAAAGCGCCGAGAAGCTAGACGCCATTGAAGCGGAGAATCTTGTCCTCCGACAAGAGAACATACCCTCGGTGAAACTAGCAATAAGCGGAAGCGGTTCCGGACTAGGGTTCGACCCATGGCTTCGCTTTACACCCCACACGGTGGGGAAGAAGCACCTCGTCGACCCGCCTCCGCCGACAACGAACCCGAAAGCCGAGAAACTGCAAACGACGAGACCAGAGTGCAAGTGGATAGCGATTCTGATGCGGAAGACGAAGAGTACTCTCCCGATGATCCCGGGATCTCAGATCCGTCCCTAGCAGCCTACTTAGAAAGGGTGGTCTCCGAAAGGTTCGGCACCATTCAGTCTATGGTAGAAAGGCTCTCAGGGGTAGCTCCTCCTATTCGAAGGAGTAATCAGGGGTCCTACAACGATACACCTTTCGTGGAAGATATTGCTTCGGTGGAGATGCCACGAAAGTTCTCTTTCCCGAGCATAAAGATGTATGAAGGTACGGGAGATCCTGACAATTATCTCGCCCAGTACAAGCAACGTATGCTAGCAGTAGCAATTCGTCGGGATGCACGGGAAGCTACCATATGCAAAGGATTCAGATCAACCTTGACCGGCCCTGCCCTCCAGTGGTATATCAACCTGCATATCAAATCCATCAAATCTTTTGCAGCCCTTAGAGATAAATTCGTAGAGCAGCTCGCCAGCAGCCGTGACCTAGAGAAAAACTCGGATGATCTCTATGAGATCCTCCAGCATAGGAATGAGCCCTTTCGTACCTACATAGCGCGCTTCAACCAAGCGAAGGTGGCTATCCCTGAGTGTAACGCTGACACGGCTATCTCAGACTTCAAGCGGGGTCTACTCCTGGAGGGAGATCTTTACAAGGAGCTGATCAAATACAAGTGCAGGATTATGGAAGACGTATTGTCCCGTGCTTGGGCTCAAGTAAGGTGGGAAGAAGATGTTGCTAGTAGGGCCAAAGCCGGTCCGAAGTACGATCGGAAGTCCTCCAAGCTGACTAGGAATGATCGTGATGAGCCCATTCACCCCAAGCCTGCTAGGGAAACCAGTAACCCAAGCAGGGGCAGATATCAACACCGCCCTTTACCTAGATCCAAAGGGATGATGGTATCCACATGGCCCGATATCTCCCATCTTGCGATATCGAAACCGGAACTGATCGGTGTCCTACGACAAATGGGTCCTCAAGTCAAGTGGCCTCCTAAGATGAAGGCCGCAGAGGCTATTCGAAACCCTAAGCGATGGTGTGAGTTCCATAGTGACCATGGTCACACTACAGAGGATTGCATAGCCCTGAAGATGGAAGTCGCCGAGATCCTTAAGAAAGGCTATTTAAGGGAGTTCCTCTTGGACAAGGCCAAGAACCTTATAAATAAGGAAGGTCCCGGTCTCCCTATCGAAGTTGCTCCCGCATTGCCACCGCAGCAAGATCGGGTGATCCATGTCATCTCAGGCGGATCGGAGGTAAGCGGAATCAGCAGTGCCGCTGCCAAGAGAAGTACTCGCAATGCCAGGAACGACCAAGAGGCCGAGGGTCCTAAGCGCATACTCCTCGGAACAGACGAGATTAGCTTCACTGCAAGGGAGCAGTAGAGGGTCCTGGCTCCTCACCACGATGCTCTTGTCATTTCACTTACCATAGCAAACTGCTTGGTCAAGCGAATACTAGTAGACAATGGGAGCTCCAGCAACATAATCTTCCATTCGGCCTTCGCCGACCTAGGGTTGGAACCTACAGCGCTAACTAGAAAGGCGACTCCCCTTGTAGGCTTCAGTGGAGAAGTCAAGCAAACCTTAGGAGATGTCCTTCTCTCCGTGTACGCCGAGGGGATAAACCAAGCCACGAAGTTCCTAGTCGTCGACTGCCCTTCATCATACAACGTGATATTGGGAAGGCCTTGGATCCACGAAATGGGAGCCGTACCTTCAACTTTGCATCAGCTGGTCAAGTTCCCAACCCCCTGGGGCATTAAGGCGGTCAAGGGAGATTAAGAAAATGCTAGGTCCTGCTATCAGACCACCATAAAGGGGAAGACCCAGGTCTTATAGTAATTACAGAAGAGGCTTCCGGCCCCGCATACCGAAGATCCGGAAGTGGAAGAAATGGATGAGGTCCCACTCAAGGAAGGGAACTCGAGCCGAAACCTAAAGATAGGCTCCAAGCTTCCGGAAGGCCTGAGAAGGAGATCGGTCGACTTCCTAAGATCCAACTCCGATTGCTTTGCCTGGTCTCATGAGGACATGTCTGGGATTGACCCCGATGTCATCATGCATCAACTCAAAGTGTATCTAATGCATCCTCCCGTCAGACAGAAGAGGAGAAAGTTCGCTCCTGAAAGGGACGAGATAATCAACGAAGAGGTCAAGAACCTACTAGATGCCGGATTCATACGAGAGGTGCAATACCCGGAATGGCTAGCTAATGTAGTGGTCGTTAGGAAGAAAAACGGGAAGTGGAGAGTCTTTATCGACTTCACGGATCTTAATAAGTCTTGTCCTAAAGACCCCTTCCCCTTGCCTCACATCGACAAGCTAGTCGACGCAACTGCTGGTCATCAGCTGATGAGCTTCATGGATGCGTTCTCCGGATATAACCAGATCTTAATGCATCCTGACGACCAAGAGAAGACTTCATTCATGACCTCAAGGGGCATCTACTGCTACAAGGTCATGCCTTTCGGATTGAAGAACGCAGGCTCGACCTATCAAAGGCTTGTCAACATGATGTTCGCCGATCAGATAGGGCAGACCATGGAGGTCTACATTGATGATATGCTGGTAAAGTCCCTGGACGCTGAGGACCATATCTCGCACCTCCAACAAGCCTTCACCACTCTCAGAAAGTACAACATGAAGCTAAACCCTTCAAAGTGCTCGTTCAGAGTAAGCTCTGGAAAGTTCCTAGGGTACATAGTCACCCACAAGGGCATCGAAGAAAATCCAGAGCAGGTGAGAGCAATCCAGGTGATCCCTTCCCCTCGCAACGTCAAGGAGGTACAAAGACTGATAGGGAGGATGGCTGCCCTGAGCAGGTTCATCTCCAGGCTATCCGACAAGTTGCATGCCTTCTTAGAAACCTTGAAGAACCCCAAGGACTTCCAATGGACTGATAAATGTGAGCGAGCCCTATCCGATCTCAAAGCCTACCTCACTACTCCACCTCTCCTCTCAAAACCCTTGGAAGGTGAGGTCTTATTGCTTTATCTGGCGGTATCAGAGCATGCAGTCAGTGCGGTCCTAGTAAGGGAAGAAGAAAGGAAACATCATCCTATCTACTACGTGAGCAAATATCTACTAGACGCGGAGACCCGCTATAGTCACCTCGAGAAGCTGGCATTTGCCTTAGTCAACGCTGCTCGAAAGCTACGCCCCTACTTTCAGGCTCATCAAATCGTGGTGGTCACCTCCTTCCCCATCAAGGCAGTCCTTCATAAGCCGGAAGTGTCTGGACGACTAGCAAAATGGGCTATAGAGATAGGGAATACGATGTGATCTTCCGGCCTGCAACAGCCATCAAATCGCAAGTCCTATAGTCACCTCGAGAAGCTGGCCTTTGCCTTAGTCAACGCTGCTTGAAAGCTACGCCCCTACTTCCAGGCTCATCAAATCGTGGTGGTCACCTCCTTCCCCATCAAGGCAGTCCATCATAAGCCGGAAGTGTCTGGACGACTAGCGAAAAGGGCTATAGAGCTGGGGGAATACGATGTGATTTCCGGCCTGCAACAGCCATCAAATCGCAAGTCCTAGCGGATTTCGTAGCCGAATTCTCTCCTGCCATGCTTCCAGCCCTGGAACAAGAGGTAAAGCTTCGTGATAGTGAAGGGGAGAAAGACGAGTGGACACTATACGTTGATGGGTCTAGAAACGTAAGGGGCGCAGGGGTGGGACTAGTCCTAACTTCCCCCACGAGGGAATCAGCCTCAAGGGCCGTACGTTGCAACTTCAAAGCAACGAACAACGAAGCTGAGTATGAAGCTCTGATAGCAAGGCTAACACTCGCCAAACAGATGGGGGTAGAAGACATCGAGGTCTTCAGCGACTCACAACTGATCATAAGCCAAGTCCAAGGAGACTATCAGGCGAAAGATCCGAGTATGATCAGATACCTATCCGTGGCTAAGCGACTACTCGACAGGTTCCGACACTGTAAGCTCACCCAATCCCTAGGGAGCACAACTCCCAGGCCGACGCTCTAGCTAATCTAGGGTCCGCCCTAGAAACTACAAGTCATATGAGCATCCCACTACTGGTACTCCAATGGCCCGCGACCGAAAAGGAGACGGAGCTTGAAGAAGTATACGTGGTAGACGAAGGAGAGACCTGGATGACGCTCATCATTAACTATCTAAGGTACGACACCTTACCTGAAGATCGAGACGAAAGTCGGAAGATAAGGCGCCAAGTTGCAAGGTATTGCTTTTCTGAGGGGAAACTATACCGAAGATCCTTTTCAGGACCCTATCTACGATGTCTTACCCCTAGGGAAGCCGCCAGGATACTAGAAGAGCTTCACGAAGGAGAATGTGGTTCCCATTCTAGTGGTCGGAGCCTGGTACTCAGAGCCAGAAGGGCTGGATACTACTGGCCAACCATGGCGAGGGATTCCCTCAAACAGGTCAAGCTCTGTAGCCAATGCCAGAAGCACGCACCAATATCCAACCTTCCACCAGAGAACCTCAAATTGCTAAGTGTTGGGGTCAAAAACGGTTATCTCGAAATCAACGGCTAAGTCTATTTGTCATACGAAAGTATAAGGAAGAAACGGGAAGTGATCTAAGCTTGGATAGGCCGAACGACAAGGAATCCGCCTTAAAACTTCAAAGAGCCCGTTCTCTCAAACCGTGAGGACCCAGAGAACGATCGAGATATCAAATCGAAGCCCTCGTCGAGACGCACGTGCTGGTCCTGGCCGCCGGCGGCTAGCCCCCGTGCTGGTCCTGGCCGCCGGGCGGCTAAGCCCCGTGCTGGTTCGGGCCGCCGGGAACTTCAAAGAACCCGTTCTCTCAAACCGTGAGGACCCAGAAAACGATCAACATATCAAATCGAAGCCCTCGTCGAGACGCACGTGCTGGTCCGTAGCCGCCGGGCGGCTAGCCCCCGTGCTTGCCGTGGCCGCCGGCGGCTAGCGCCGTGCTGGCCGTGGCCGCCGGCGGCTAGCGCCCGTGATGGCTGTGGCCGCCGGGCGGCTAGCCCCGCGCTGACCGTGGCCACCGGCGGCTAGCGCCCGTGCTGGCCGTGGCCGCCGGGCGGCTAGCCCCGTGCTGGCCGTGGCCGCCGGCGGCTAGCGCCCGTGCTGGCCGTGGCCGCCGGGCGGCTAGCCCCGTGCTGGCCATGGCCGGCGGCGGCTAGCGCCCGTGCTGGCCGTGGCCGCCGGGTGGCTAGCCCCGTGCTGGCCGTGGCCGCCGGCGGCTAGCGCCCGTGCTGGCCATGGTCGCCGGGCGGCTAGCCCCGTGCTGGCTCGGGTCTTCGGATAACAATCTTTCGTACACGAATCCCAGTCCCCGGCCATCGGAAGTCTGTATTTCGAGTCTTTCCCAAGTCCTCGCAGGACGAATCATTGAGATTCCGCATACGAAACTCCGGTTCTTACTCCAATCTAGGACCGTCAGGAAAACTTCGGAAACTCGTAAGGTATCGACAGGAAGGAAGATCTTAAATTCTTCGTACGAAACAGCGATGGTTATCTTAAGACACCACTCGTCTCAACTCTACGAACGAATGAAGAACTTCCGGAGAGATCGTAGAAAACCACGGAAGTCCTAAAGACGGCGCGAAAGGGACCAAACGCGATCGGACAGTCTGTCTACGATTATCTGAGATGGATACGACGATTTACGTTTATCTTTACATAACAAGATAAATGTTAAATTGTCGGAAGGATAAATGTCAAGTTTCCCAAAAAGCGTGGAGGCCGACGAAAATGGAAAGAAGCCCGTCCTGCGGCCCAAAAGAAGAATAGACCGTCATAAGAAGGAGTATATAAAGGAGCTTTGGGAGAGGAAGAAAGGCAGAGCGAAAATCATTAAGAGAGAGAGAAATCCTGTTAGATTCTCGACATGCCCGTTTTTATGACTAACGCTCGTACTAGACGAACTCCGCCAGGCAGTTCGATCTCTTGTTCAAACAACTCCAACTGAACTACGTCCGACTTGATCCTCGAAAGGGGTACGTAGGCAGCCTTCCTTAAGGTCCAGTCTCAAATCTTAATAAAACCTTTCCGCATTTATTTGATCACTTGTCGTTGGTTGTCGCAGAGAATCCGGACCTTCAGGGAAAGTTAGGTTTACTTAGCTTTCCTCCGATTTACTTAATAAAAATCGACAGTGCGAATTTCGGTTCCCACAGTTTGGCGCTAGAAGGAGGGGGGGTCGGATTCTCTTACTCAAAGACCTACGATTGATAACAACAGCATGGCCACATCACCTGTCCGCAACATCGTGTCATTCGGGGATAGAGCAACGGCTGGTCAAGCCAAACCTCACGACGAACTCCTCGTTATCAGACTAACGATCCAGGACATCGACGTAGCGAGAATATTGGTCGACACCGGATGCCCGACAAATATTATATATAAAAACACCCTCGAGAGGATGGAAATCGACCTAAACGCTATCACGGACGATCCAATCCGATAATCGGACTCTCAGGAAACATCACAATGACCCTCGGCTCGGTCGATCTCTCGGTCAGAGCCGGGAGCGTCATGAAGACGGTGGAATTTTTGGTAGTCGACGGTCCAGCAGCATATAACGCGATCGTTGGGACTCCGTGGTTAAATTCCATGCGAGCGATCCCCTCGACTTTCCATCTGTGCCTCAAATTTCAAACCCTCTCCGGAGTGGAAACAATACAAGGAGATCGTAAAGCGCCGCAAGTCTGCTTGGCCACTGGTTAAAACGGAAAAACTCCGAGCCCCGAAATTAAACCAAAAAAAGCAACCCACGAACCAGCATCGCAGGACCCTCCAGAAATCTTCTGGCAATCGCAAAGAGCTGAGGTCCTAGAAGGGAAACGTGAGCCCACTTGCGAACCGGTAATTTCGGTCTTCCTCGACGAGACTAACCCAGAGCGGTGCATGGAGACTGGAGCCAATCTCTGCGATCCGTTGAAAACAGAACTCATCGCGTGTCTCAAGAAGAACCTTAACATGTTCGCTTGGACTGCGGAAGATATGCCGGGAATCGACATCAACATAACGAACACGAACACTCGTAAACCGAAGGAACCGAGCAGCCCGACCCCGGCCTTGCCCGTAGACGCCGGGCGGCTAGCGCCCGTGCTGGCCGTGGCCGCCGGGCGGCTAGCCCCGTGCTGGCCGTAGCCACCGGCGGCTAGCGTCCGTGCTGGCCGTGGCCGCCGGGCAGCTAGCCCCGTGCTGGCTCGGGTCTTCGGACAACAATCTCTGGTACACAAGTCCCAGGCCCCGGCCGTCAGAAATCTGTACTTCGAGTCTTTCCCAAAGTCCTCGCAGGACGAATCATTGAGATTCCGCGTACGAAACTCCGGTTCTTACTCCAAGCTAAGACCGTGGGAAACACTTCGAAAACTCGTAAGATATCAACGGGAAGGAAGATCTTAAATTCTTCGTACGAAACAGCGATGGTTATCTTAAGACACCACTCATCTCAACTCTACGAACGAATGAAGAACTTCCGAAGAAATCGTAGAAAACAACGGAAGTCCTAGAGACGGCCCGAAAGGGACCAAACGTGATCGGACAGTCCGTTTACGATTATCTAAGATAGATACGACGATTTACATTTATCTTTACGTAACAAGATAAATGCTAAGTTTCCCGAAGATTAATGTCAAGTTTCCCGATAAGTATGGAGGCCGACGAAAATCAGCGTTTCTAATGCTAAAATTCGATGACATTTTACGGAACACCTTTCGTAAAATAAATTCTCGAAAATATTTCACGAGACAGCTTTTGCATGATTAAACTCGACAACATTTTACAAAACAGTTTCCGTAAAATTAACTCGACAACATTTTGTGAAAAAACTCTCGTTAGATAAAAGCTCAACAATATTTTACGAAACATCATTCGTAAAGTATAATAAGATCGTAAGCTTCTTGACCTGACCAGTTCGCTCATAGCTTGACGAAACAAGAAGCCCCACTCGAGTGACATCTTGCCATTCGTTTTCACTTGTCTACCCACCTTAGCCTTCTTCGAGTTTCGCCTACTTCTCCTCCCTTTGCTTCAACGATTCTGCAACGATTCTGCACTGTTCCTTCATGTTTCATCAAAAATCGATTCTCGATTCAGTATCGGACTTTTCGAAGACCTTTGACGATGAAACGGTAGAAGACAAAGAGGAACGGACATGAGGCAATCTCGAGTAATCAATGAGACTAAGGTACATCCGACTTAGAAAATTTTATCAAAGTTTTAATTTTTTCGTAGGAAAGGAATGGGAACGTCTTGTAAACTGCCGTAAAATTTAGGGAACTTAGAACCTAGGTGGATAGTCTAGCAAGATAAGTCTTAGGCATTTTCTTCCAGTTTCGTTCTATTGTTCCTTGACTGTTTAGGCAGAACGCGCAAACCGATCTAATCTCTCGAAAAACCGAGAAACGATCGCCGCGCATCCTTGGCATACTCTTTCCGCTTCCGTGAGACTAATGGCACGACGGAGAGCTACAAAATTAACGAAATAACCTTCGGTAAAACTTCATGAGTAACCCGAAGCAACTTTCGCCAAAAAACGAAACCTAAAGTGGAAAATCGTTTCGAAAAGCCATCACCCATAACTTGGAAAACTCCTCTATGATTGGCATGTCTATCTCGACGAACTCTATTCGGCCCTCGGCCAACTACGTCTTTCCATAAAGCCCGAACATGCACTCGACATCGCCATTAAGGACAATCGTCAACTAAACACGATCTTAACGGTAACACAAAGGGTCATGGACTGGTCTTTTACCAACGACTTCCTTGGCTAAACGGCTGAAGTCAGCCTCCATGCCGATCCACAATACTTAGCGACCACCGCTCCAACCGTGTAACGGCTAAAAAAGACAATCCACGATTTGTCGTAAAACGTCAAACGGATATTATGCAAGCAGTTTGTCGTATAACCCAAAATCGGAAATCATACGATAACGAAACTTGATCCTAACAACCAAATGGTTAAACGGAAGATCTTAAACTTATCATCAAATCGATTAAGTTCTATACGCCCCATAAAACGCGGCACGAAAAGAAACGCTCGTAGCAAAGCTCCCAGAGCTATACGAGTCATTCTTACAAAAACAAATCTCAGAAGGCCAACACTTCACGAAACATAGTGAAGTTAGACGCTTCCCCCCCTGGTAAAATTTACGCGACCCTTCGGTCCTAAATCCTCAACACAATTCGCCAACTACTAAACGGCTGCGACAACGGATCCAGTATCCATAAAACGATTATCACATCCAGACACATGTCTCTCATCGCTTACACCTAAAATCGCTCGCTAAAAAGTAGCATACGGACCAAGCGACAAAATCACAATCCGAAGTGACTACTCGGATTCTATCCTTAACACTTGACGAAAGTATAAATCAAATCATAAGCGAAAGCCCATAATCCTCTTATGGCATGAGAAAAATAAAATCACAGCACTGCGAGACGTCGCTTCGTGCTCGGATAAACATTTTTCGATAACAAATTCATACGCCTTCAAAACGGCATCATTTCGTTGTTGCTGATCACAACAAACGAACTCTAACGTCCTAAACAGACAAGCCACCTAAGGGTAGGCTCTTTTACATCCGACAAGGATCCCATAGCGCGCTATACAAAAAATCCAAATTTGGTTCAGCACTTCGTAAAGGAAGTAGCTCGATTCGTGCCCAGACAAATCATATAAGCCGATACCACTTCGCGGATTTTAAAACGGTACGAATCAGGTTAAAATCACAAACAGGCAAAACGAAAGCCGATTTGTCATCGCACAGCCTCAGTCTGAGAGTAAACCTAGGTCTTGCCCTAAACCCAGCCTTGCTGGTATCTTAACATCTCATAGGCAAAGCGTCAACGACGCGAGATCCCAAAACTTGTCTCTTCACTCAAGTCTGTACGTTTTCACGAATTTTCGCGTAAATCGTAAACCGCAGGAAAATCTCGCTTTGTACAAACTACGGATACGGTGATCGTCAGGGAGGCAGGAATGAGACGACAACTCACACCCTGCCCCTCTAACTTCGACAAACAGAAGTTCTAAACGCAAAATATTTTATAAATGCATACCGCGAGTTCAATACAACGCCCTAAAAAGGGCAGGGACTCAAAGCCACCAACGGCCAGTCCCGAAATCATACATAATGGCCAACCAACGGCCGAAATGTAATCAAAATAAAAATCTCTAAAGGGATTGATAAACCTAGACGCTCCCCGGAGCATCACCTTCATCCTCAAAACTCACCCAAAGTAGGAACGGTCTCACCGTCGCCTCCATTGGTCGCACCACCACTGCATGTCTCATATGCGCCGGCTTCGCGATCCTTGACTGCGTGGTCCTGGTCCTCCGAACCCTCCGAATGCAGGACAAGGGTGCACACGGATTTCAGACCAGCAAGAATCGAGTCGAAGTTGAGCAACGAACTCACGGTCTTCCCGACGTCACGTTCAAGATCGCCAATCAAAGGTGATGTGGATTTCCGCAATGAAATACTCTTAGCCAAAATTTTCGATTTTCAACTCATAATCTTCCGCCCGCAAGATCGCTCCCGCATCTTGCATGCTGGGGGGCTAACTGTTGGGGTCAAAAACGGTTATCTCGAAATCAACGGCTAAGTCTATTTGTCATACGAAAGTATAAGGAAGAAACGGGAAGTGATCTAAGTTTGGATAGGCCGAACGACAAGGAATCCGCCTTGAAACTTCAAAGAGCCCGTTCTCTCAAACCGTGAGGACCCAGAGAACGATCGAGATATCAAATCGAAGCCCTCGTCGAGACGCACGTGCTGGTCCTGGTTGCCGGCGGCTAGCCCCCGTGCTGGTCCTGGCCGCCGGGCGGCTAAGCCCCCGTGCTGGTTCGGCCGCCGGGAAACTTCAAAGAACCCGTTCTCTCAAACCGTGAGGACCCAGAAAACGATCAACATATCAAATCGAAGCCCTCGTCGAGACGCACGTGCTGGTCCGTAGCCGCCGGGCGGCTAGCCCCCGTGCTGGCCGTGGCCGCCGGCGGCTAGCGCCCGTGCTGGCCGTGGCCGCCGGGCGGCTAGCCCCGCGCTGACCGTGGCCACCGGCGGCTAGCGCCCGTGCTGGCCGTGGCCGCTGGCGGCTAGCGCCCGTGCTGGCCGTGGCCGCCGGGCGGCTAGCCCCGTGCTGGCCATGGCCGCCGGCGGCTAGCGCCCGTGCTGGCCGTGGCCGCCGGGCGGCTAGCCCCGAGCTGGCCGTGGCCGCCGGCGGCTAGCGCCCGTGCTGGCCATGGTCGCCGGGCGGCTAGCCCCGTGCTGGCTCGGGTCTTCGGATAACAATCTTTCGTACACGAATCCCAGTCCCCGGCCATCGGAAGTCTGTATTTCGAGTCTTTCCCAAGTCCTCGCAGGACGAATCATTGAGATTCCGCATACGAAACTCCGGTTCTTACTCCAATCTAGGACCGTCGGGAAAACTTCGGAAACTCGTAAGGTATCGACAGGAAGGAAGATCTTAAATTCTTCGTACGAAACAGCGATGGTTATCTTAAGACACCACTCGTCTCAACTCTACGAACGAATGAAGAACTTCCGGAGAGATCGTAGAAAACCACGGAAGTCCTAAAGACGGCCCGAAAGGGACCAAACGCGATCGGACAGTCTGTCTACGATTATCTGAGATGGATACGACGATTTACGTTTATCTTTACATAACAAGATAAATGTTAAATTGTCGGAAGGATAAATGTCAAGTTTCCCAAAAAGCGTGGAGGCCGACGAAAAATGGAAAGAAGAATAGACCGTCATAAGAAGAAGTATATAAAGGAGCTTTGGGAGAGGAAGAAAGGCAGAGCGAAAATCATTAAGAGAGAGAGAAATCCGAGATTGGAGACCTAGAGAGCTCCTGTTAGGTTAAGAACTTAGAATTTAGGCGGTAGACTAGCAAGGTAGGACCTAGAACGTCCGGCCGCCTCTCGTTCTATTTTCATCTTGTCCGCAGGCTCCTGTCTCTCTCGGAAGGATCTAACAATCCTTTTACTTAGAGTTCCGCACATAGAAACCCCAGGCATTAATCTCGACATGCCTGTTTCAATGTCCAACGCTCATACTAGACGAACTCCGCCGAGGCAGTTCGATCTCTTGTTCAAATCTTTCTAACTGAACTACGTCCGACTTGATCCTCGAAAGGGGTACGTAGGCAGCCTTTCTCAAGGTCCAGTCCCAACTCTTAACAAAACCCTTGTTGTACTTAGAGTTCCGCACATAGAAACCCTAGGCATTATTCTCGACATGCCTGTTTCTATGACTAACGCTCGTACTAGACGAACTCCGCCAGGCAGTTCGATCTCTTGTTCAAACAACTCCAACTGAACTACGTCCGACTTGATCCTCGAAAGGGGTACGTAGGCAGCCTTCCTTAAGGTCCAGTCTCAAATCTTAATAAAACCTTTCCGCATTTATTTGATCACTTGTCGTTGGTTGTCGCAGAGAATCCGGACCTTCAGGGAAAGTTAGGTTTACTTAGCTTTCCTCCGATTTACTTAATAAAAATCGACAGTGCGAATTTCGGTTCCCACAGTTTGGCGCTAGAAGGAGGGGGGGGGGGGTCGGATTCTCTTACTCAAAGACCTACGATTGATAACAACAGCATGGCCACATCACCTGTCCGCAACATCGTGTCATTCGGGGATAGAGCAACGGCTGGTCAAGCCAAACCTCACGACGAACTCCTCGTTATCAGACTAACGATCCAGGACATCGACGTAGCGAGAATATTGGTCGACACCGGATGCTCGACAAATATTATATATAAAAACACCCTCGAGAGGATGGAAATCGACCTAAACGCTATCACGGACGATCCCAATCCGATAATCGGACTCTCAGGAAACATCACAATGACCCTCGGCTCGGTCGATCTCTCGGTCAGAGCCGGGAGCGTCATGAAGACGGTGGAATTTTTGGTAGTCGACGGTCCAGCAGCATATAACGCGATCGTTGGGACTCCGTGGTTAAATTCCATGCGAGCGATCCCCTCGACTTTCCATTTGTGCCTCAAATTCCAACCCTCTCCGGAGTGGAAACAATACAAGGAGATCGTAAAGCGCCGCAAGTCTGCTTGGCCACTGGGTTAAAACGGAAAAACTCCGAGCCCGAAATTAAACCAAAAAAAGCAACCCACGAACCAGCATCGCAGGACCCTCCAGAAATCTTCTGGCAATCGCAAAGAGCTGAGGTCCTAGAAGGGAAACGTGAGCCCACTTGCGAACCGGTAATTTCGGTCTGCCTCGACGAGAGCGATCCGTTGAAAACAGAACTCATCGCGTGTCTCAAGAAGAACCTTAACATGCTCAAGAAGCGCCATGGGTGATGGGCAGAAGAGCTACATGGAGTACTCTGGGCCTATCGGATAACCCCGAAGACGGCTACCCAGGAGACTCCGTTCTCCCTCGTCTATGGTTCTGAAGCGGTGATACCCACAGAGGTGCAAGTAAGGACCACAGTCTCTGAATTCCTCTCCCAAGAGGATAATAACGAGCAAATGTCCCTGAGTCTAGACCTACTCGATGAAAAGAGGGAGACAGCCCGCCTTAGAAATGCATCCTACCAGTTGAAAGTAACCAAGAGCTACAACAAAGAGGTCAGATCCAGAACCTTCCAAAAAGGGGATTGGCTCCTAAGGCGAGTCTGTGACCACACAAGGGACAAATCAGCCGGAAAACTCGCTCATGGATGGGAATGTCCCTATAAGGTAATAGAGGTGCAAGGGGCAGGAGCCTATAAGCTGGAAGACAGCGACGGTAACGCCCAACCCAACTGCTGGAATGCCTTGCACCTCAAATTATATCACTTCTAAAGTAAGGTCCCCGGATCAAGCTTTATAAACTACTACTATTATTATGATATATTTAAGTACACTGGTTTCCTGCTCCTATGTATGTGATAACGTCTCCGGACTAAACTTATAAAATACATTTTTAGTTACGGGTAAAGGGGTTATAGGAACTCCAATGTACTTACATGGATGTACGACATATAAGGAATAGGTCTGATCAACCCTATTACATTGTCTGCACCTCGGGCCCTGCGTAAAGGCTATAAGTCCAAAATTTACGTGGGGACCACCGTACTAGTGCTACCCAAACCCTGTGTTAAAGATGCTACGAACTAAATACACGCAGGGGGCATGACGTACACTGCAAAGTACTGTAATCAGATGCTGACGGCTGATATGCAGGGAGCAAATGTGCGAAAATACCGGTTAGCACCTAAATTTAATACTTATCCAGACGTGGAAAGTAGTGTGTCTGGTGTGAAGTCGCTCCGCGGGGCAGGCCCACGCCAGAACACAATAAGTCTGAGCGTGACCTTTTCTGCAAAAAGGTAGAGTGCAGCATTGAGATTCACGAGAGTGGTCTATACCTCCGGGTGGCAGAGTGCGGTTTCTCAATAACATATCGGTAGTGGTTCCCCCATGGGGAACAGAATACGATCAAAAACCTCCCATAACGCATACGGCCTCAGTGTCTATGATGAACCTCAGGGTTCAGTACGGCCTTAGGGTCTATATAGTAACCTCCGGGTTCAGTACGGCCTCCGGGTCTATAAAAGAGCCTCAGGGTTCAATACAGCCTCCGGGTCTGTAAGGAATCTCCGGATTCTAGATCACCTAAGGGTCGATCAAGGGCCTTCGGGTCTAACTGATCTTCGGATCTAATAAGAAACTCAGGGTTCAAGGATCTTTTAATCCAAATACCAACCTTCGGGTTTGCCAAGAACCTCAGGGTTCAAAAGCATCAACCTCCGGGTCCGAGATATCCATAAGGTTTAATCACGGTCCCTGGATCTAAGGATTAAACCCCAGCAGTCAGAAACCTCAGGGTTCAATGAGCAAACCTTCGGGTTCAATAAAACGGCCTCCGGGTCTAGGTAAGGGACCTCAAGATTCAAGGCCTTAAGAACTTCCGGGTTCTAGGGCTCAAGAACCTCAGGGTTCAAACCAAGCTAGAACTCTAGGGTTCTAAGCAAGGATCTTTCATTCCAAAACTAAAACTCAGGTTTTTAATACTGGATTACAAGGTCTAACGATTTTCTAATCATTTCAGAGTTCAGTCAATTACTAACAGGATCCAGGTCCTAGACATTGATATCCATCCAATGGGTTAACCCTTACAAGGGTCCAGCCCTCACAAGGGGTCAATTCCTACAAGGGTCCATCCCTCTCACGGTTTCACCCCCTTCAAGGGTCCATCCCTCTCAAGGTTTCAGATCCTTTCAAGGGTCCATCATCCCTTCCAGCAAATCTATCTAGACGTCCTTATATTCTGAAAATACGAAGTTCGTTCGACAAGGGCTGTACCCCTGAGCTAATGGTGCCGCAAGAGGATCCCAATCCTAGACCCTAAAAACTCCGCCTAAGAGACTGTGCTCAAAGCCCCTGTGAACAGTTTTAATCGGAAGGTAGAGAGCTGGAGAATTATGAAGGCGTAAATCCAAGAAGTGAATACAACAGAAAAAGGCGAAAACTATAAGTATTTTTGTTATGCTATCAGAAGTCCATATTCGGTTACAAAATCATCCAAAGCCCGGGGAAAGAAATTATAATATAGAAGAAAGCATAAAACATAAAAAGCACTTCAGGGCTTCGAATGATGCGGCGCCGGAGGAAAAGCATCAAGTCTACCTCTCTCATTCACCGAACCTTGGATAGGCCCTCCAACAGGTCCCCGGCGGTTGATATTCCTCTCCGACCATTCCTTCACGAGCTCCCAACGAGCTTGCTCACGGGCCCTCTGCACAGTCAAAGCTTGACGAGTTATCACCTCTCGAAGCTGGGTACGAAGGAAGAGGATCTCCTCGTTCGGAGAAACACGCCGGCGTGGACCAAACAATCTGTTATTTCCTGCATTCCTTAGGGTCGAGGAAGTCGCAACTGAGGAAATAAAAGAAGGTGATGCATAAGACCGTCTCCTCTGAGGATTAGCCCTACAATATTAATTATACACCGATGATATTGGAACTCCAGGAATCCCACCTAAAAATCTGCAGAGCAAAGGGTCAGAACCGATCCAGTGACTGTTTAAGAGAAAGAAGAACTGTCTTACCCCAAATACGACTATGGCTTAAAGACATCCGGCTCATCAGAAATAAAATCCAACGGTATCGCCTGGGAATGTCCCTTGCCAGCTTCACCATGATCTCGCCAGCAGGGAATACCGGCCGGAAGATCTCTGCAAAAACATTATGTAAGGTGGAGCAGCGACGCAAAGGTTATCTTAAAAATAAAAAAGAGGCATACTGACGGATCGCCAAAAGAGAGGATAGCGCGGAACACCGTTAACCTTCATGAACACATATCTCCTGTTCCAAAAGTCGTTTGAAGGGAAACTTCCCCGGACTCCCCCTAGGAGGTTCGTCTACCAAAGGTTCACCGTCACGAGACCAGATCTGATAAAAATCCTTCATGTTCGATAAGGGAAGGAAGGAGTAGCAGTACAAAATTTCAGGTAGTCCGAAGGGAATACTGTGAAATTCACCCAACACTTGGATCGCCATCAGGGTACGCCACATAGCTGGCGTGAACTGCGAAAGAGAGACCCCAAAGTAAGATGCTACTTCCGCGATCAGGGAAGGAATGTCCCCCCTGAAGCCTGCTTCTAGATATGCCTCAAAGATGGCTATCTCGTCGGTACCTCCATCACGAGCACGTTCGAATTCACCGGCACATCATAGTTCCACCGAGTCAGGAAGAGAATACTTCCTGCGGATCCCTATCAGATCTTCCTGCCTGATGTCCGATATCGGACCATCCTCGCCCTCATCACCAAAAAAACAAAAGCGACGCTGCCGCAAGGGAGCCATCGGAGCGTCTTTGCTACCCACTCTCGAAGTCGCTCCTGGAGTCAGAATATGCGAGGCAAAGGGATCACCGAACAGGTACCGAGGCCTAGAATGACTGCCGACATGGGAAGCTGGAATCGCTCCGAAGTGGGTCTGGTCGTTCGACATTCTTCTCAAGCAGGGGTGGTGATTCTGACTCGGATCTATGTCATTGAAAGGTGCCGGAACATTCGTATGTATACCTGGAAGGATTTTCCATTTAACCACCAAAGGAGAAAGGAAAATCGGCAAAAAATGTCCATCAAGAGAAAAAGGAAGGGAGGGAAAAATCGGAAAATCTCCTATATTCTTTTTCCGGAAAATTTCCAAAAACCGTGCCAAGGAGATCTCGCCATCAAAGGCTATCGGCATAGTGGCTAGGGTTTCTCCTTGTTTCCTTTTTCACGATATGGCATTCATTCTACAGCACAGATCGAACCCCGCTAACTTATCTCAATCCTCATCAAGGGTCCCAGCCTGACTCACTACAAGGAGACAAGGTACTCAAGGAACGCTCCGTCCCAAGGAGAAAACTACCAAGGCTCAAGAAGCACATGTTATCCCTTGATTTCCACGAGCAAATCAAAGAATAAGGGGCAAACTGTTGGGGAAAAATATCCAGACATAAGTTTTCTCCAGCTTCCGGATAGGTCCTCGACTTCCGGACCCTTGCTCAAGAAGAAACCAGGGACCGACCCCTGCCCTAGGTCCGACCCCTTAGATCGGACCGACCCCTTGGAGCAAAATAGAAGTTTTCCACCTAAAGGAAAACTTCCATTTTTCCGATTATGGAAGAGTTCTATTACTTGAAGCCGACATCTACAACTAGAACAGGGGAGCCCAAACCTTAGAATAAGGGATCGACTTTCGGAGGCTAAGAGATTAGAGTTTAGGCGACTAGAACTAGGGTTTATACACCAATACGTTGTAGTCCCGATCATTATACTCAATAACATCTCCTTGCCCTCGATTTCTAACTCTGTTATACAAATTCTCTAGTGTTCCGTAGTACTTAAACGATCCTACACAAAAATACCCTAACAAGAATGATCACACAAGTGCTTGCAGAATAACTCCAGATACACCAGTTTGATCTTCAGCCTCACACTAAAAGATCGAAATGTTCCAAAGGAACAAGAAGAATCACTCTAAAAACAAAACAAGTTTTTTTAATCAAAATAATCTGCTTTATTCTGTGGCTCTTAGACCTGATTATATAGGTTACAAATTGTAGAAAACAAGAAGGATTGTGCCAAAAATAAGAAACATAGAAACTACTAATGAAGACTTTGACTAAAGACCGAAATTAATGATTTTGTTGAATTATTTTTCCCAAGCACGACCAGTACTTTCTTGCTGGCTCTTTCTGGTATTCTTGATGATAATAGATCAGAAACATTAAGATAAAGGCCCTGGTCGAATTTCAGCTTCATCCGAAACAAAGTGGATTTGTTTGGATCATTTTCTCGGTCCAAAGAAGTATGTTTTGTTGATGCGGTGAAAGTAATAAGCCCCAAGCTTTCCTGAACGTCCTTGGGATGATAAACATATCTTCCCTTGAATATTTTACTTGTTGATTCATAGGAAACCATCATGGTCGGTGGTCGGAAATTGGGTGGCCAAACCAGCTCGGGTGGTCGAACCAGCTCAGACGAACCAACTTGCTCAGCTCATCCAGGTGAGTGTCAGTCCAGCTCAGATTGTCCATAATAGTGTCAGTCCAGCTCACTTGAGTATTCAGATCATCCATCTCAGCTAGGTAAGTGTCAGTTTGATTCAGCTCAACCAGCTCGCCTAAGTGAGTTTCACTTCGTCTAGAACCAATGAGGAGTGTAAGAATTCAACACATGAACTATTTCAACGCTCAATCAACAAACTCTGGTGAAAGAATGGTCACACAAGAGCTTGCGGAATAACTCCTGATACACGTGTTTGATCTTCAGCCTCACACTAAAAGATCGAAATTATCCAAAGGAACAAGGAAAATCACTCTCAAAACAAAACAAGTTTTTTTTATCAAAATAGTCTGCTTTATTCCTTGGCTCTTAGGCATGATTATATAGGTTACAAGTTGTAGAAAACAAGAAGGATTGTGCTAAAAATAAGAAACATAGAAACTACAAATTAAGACTTTGACTAAAGACCGAAATTAATGATTTTGTTGAGTTCCTTTTCCCATGCACAATCAGTACTTTCTTGCTGACTCCCTTTTGGTAGTCCTGATGAGAATGGGTCAGAAACATTATGATAAAGGCCCTGGTCGAATTTCAGCTTCATCCAAAACAAAGTTAATTTGTTGTGATCATTTTCTCGGTCCAAAGAAGTATATTCTATTGATGCAGTGAAAGTAATAAGCCCAAGATTTCCTGAACGTCCTTGGGCTGATAAACACCTCTTGAATTGAATCTTTTACTTGTTGATTCATAGGAAACCATCATGGTCGATGGTTGGAAATTGTGTGGCCAAACCAGCTCGGGTGGTCGAACCAGCTCAGAAGATCGAACCAACTTGCTCAGCTCATCAAGGTGAGTGTCAGTCCAGCTCAGACCGTCCATAATATTGTCAGTCCAGCTTACTTAAGTATTCAGATCATCCATCTCAGCTAGGTAAGTGTCAGTTTGATTCAGCTCAACCAACTAGCCTAAGTGAGTTTCAC
The DNA here is from genome assembly GCF_000801105.2 of Raphanus sativus. Taxonomy (NCBI): domain Eukaryota; kingdom Viridiplantae; phylum Streptophyta; class Magnoliopsida; order Brassicales; family Brassicaceae; genus Raphanus; species Raphanus sativus. Next base: position 21,986,515 of record NC_079517.1, on the reverse strand, counting down.
TTCGTCTAGAACCAATAAGGAGTGTAAGAACTCAACACCTGAACTATTTCAACACTCAATCAACAAAATTTGGTGGTAGAATGGCCATACCAGAGCTTGCAGAATAAATCCTGATACACCAGTTTGATCTTCATCCTCACACTAAAAGAACGAAATGTTCCAAAGTAACAAGGAGAATCACTCTCAAAACAAAACAAGTTTTTTTTTATCAAAATTATCTTCTTTATTCTGTGGATCTTAAGCCTGATTATATAGGTTACAAGTTGTAGAAAACAAGAAGGATTGTAATAAAAATAAGAAACATAGAAACTACAAATGAAGACTTTGACTAAAGACCAAAATTACTGATTTTGTTGAATTCTTTTTCCCATGCACGACCAGTACATTCTTGCTGACTCCCTTTTGCTATTCTCGATGAGAATGAGTCAGAAACATTATGATAAAGGCACTGGCCGAATTTCAGCTTCATCCAAAACAAAGTGTATTTGTTTGGATCCTTTTCTCGGTCCAAAGAAGTATGTTTTGTTGATGCAGTGAAAGTAATAAGCCCCCAAGCTTTCCTGAACGTCCTTGGGCTGATAAACACCTTTTGCCTTGAATCTCTTACTAGTTGAATCGTAGGAAACTGTTGAGAAGTGATTCCTTGAGTAAACCTGCAAAAGAAAAGTTAGACAAAAATCATAATGAGAAGATGATAGAAAAGCAAGAAGAAGAGGAAGAAGAAGATGGCTATGACTTTGAGATGTTCTGAAGAATAAGCAAATACTGTGGATGAAGCAAGGAAGAAGAGAAGTCAAAGATCAAGGTCAACAAGGAAGTTAGTTATGTAACTAGCTGTTAAAATTAAGTAGTCAAGTTAAGAGTTAGTTGGTTAGTAAGCCAACTAAGTTCAGATATGATTAGAGGGAGTTGAGAAGAGAGTTGTTAAAAGAGTTGTTGGAATAGTTAAGTGATGGAGTGTAAGAGTGGTCTAAAGACTAGAGGTATGTGTCATGTGTTGTGTTAGTTGTAAGTCAGCAAGAAGTCTACTATAAAGAGTGTGTGTGGTTTGTTTGTAAGAAAGTATGCAAGAATGAATTAAAAAGTTGTTTGGTAAAATCTCGTCTTGCACAACAAAACAGAGAAACAAAAACAGAGAAAAAGAGAGTTCAAGAGTAAAGAAGAGAAGAGATACAAACCTGAGCTAAAATCACAACATTGTATCAGAGCTCACTTGATCTTTGGAACCTGTTCAAAAAAAAAAAGAAGAAGTGAAGAAATAAACGAAGAGAAGAATGTCGATAAACCTACTATCATCTCAACTGGTTGCGGTCTTTGATGGACAAAACTATGAGTTCTGGGCAACTCGAATGCAAACCACCTTTAAGAACAGAGAACTATGGGAAGTTGTCAAAGATGGCGTTCCAGACCCTCCATCAAAGTCGACAGAGACACCAGGAGGAGACTATGCAAAGGAGATGGCAAACTTGAAAGCACTCAAAGCTAAAGATACATCAGCCCTACAAATCATTCAACACGCTGTAGCAGATGTTATCTTTGACAAGATTCTCTCAGCAACAACAGCTAAACAAGCTTGGGATCTCTTGGAGCACTCTTATCAAGGTAATGAAAAGGTTAAGATGGTTAGACTACAGTCCTTAAGAAGAGATTTCGAAAATCTGAAGATGAAAGAGGGAGAGAAGGTGAAGACTTACTCTGACAGAATTCAAGCTGTAGCTAATCAAATGAGAGCTCTGGGAGAAGGAAGATCTAACTTCGATATGGTGGTGAAGATGCTGGCCTCAATGCCAAAGAGTTATGCTCCTCTATACTCACTGATGGAAGAAACTAAAGACATCAGAACAGTCACATATGCTGAGTTGATTGGATCACTAGAGGCGCATGAAAATAAATTATTTCCTGAAGAAGAAGAAGAAGAAGAAGAAGAAGAAGATGCAGAGGGAGCATTCCATGCTAGGTTCAAAAACATGAATGTGGAAGAAAGAGATAGAGCAAACTCAAGTCAATCAAGTTACAAAGAGAAGAGGTGGTGTGGTTACTGCAAACGAGACAATCACAATGAAGATGTCTGTTTTTTCAAGCATGGAAGAAACAGAACTGATCCCAACAGAAACAGAGACACAAGAACCTGCTTCAACTGTGGCAGACAAGGTCATTTGTCAAGAGATTGCAGAAACAAAAGACATGAACAAGCTCAAGCTACTCAAGAAGAAGAAGATGGTGAAGAGGAGGAGTACCACATGTTCTCTGCAAGACAAGAAGATGAGAAACCACTTGAAGAAAACATATGGCTCCTTGACAGTGGTTGTACTAACCACATGACATCCAATGAAGAGCTATTTGCCAGAATCGACACAAACTTCCAAGTTCCCATTCGAGTTGGTGATGGAACTATACTGGAGACAAAAGGCAAATGTGACATTGAAGTCATGACAAAGAAAGGAAAACGAGTTATCCAAAACGTTTTTCTAGTTCCTAAGATAGCAAGAATCTACTGAGCATACCTCAGATGATTGCAAATGGATATGCAGTTCCATTCAAGCAAAGAAAATGCATCATCCATAACCAACTTGGCAGAAAGATAGCAGAGGTCGGAATGGTCAACAAGAGCTTCCACCTTCACCTGGATTTAAGCAAAAGACTACCTACAAAGGCTGTTTCAAAGAAGAATGCAGAAGCAGTTCATGAAGGAGCTGGGTATGCGGAAGTAACAGAACCAAAGCACAAGGAATTTAACTTTGGAAGTTTCAAGAAAGCAGAGAAGTACCAGAAGAACTGCATATCAATGCAAAAGTTTCAAACACCAAGTGGAGAAGGAACCAGTGAGTCACGTGTATGTGGCAAGTCTACAAAAACTGTGAAAGAAGAGAAAAACATTGCAACCTCAGCTAAGGTTCTTACACTGAACGCCAAAGTTGCAGGAAGCAATGTGATATCAATTCAAGATGGAGCTGAGAAAATGAAGACTGAGATGAAGAAGATCAAAGGAGTGGTTCAAGGAACGAAACTGAAGAACTTGGTGATCAAAGAAGACACCAATCAAAAGAAAGAAAAACTATGCGAGAAAGAGAGGAAGGCAGAGAAAGCACATGGAAAAGAGAAGATTACTCAAGAACAAGAGTACAAGGGATTCAACTTCAGAAACATTGAGAAAGCTGATAAAAAGGAGGCAAGTTTCAAACCAATGCAGAAGCTTCAAAATCAAGGCAAAAAAGAGGAAAGAGGGCTACCTGTGTATGTCAAACTACAAGTTAACAAGAAGGAGATAGGACACAGAGACTTCTCAGCAAAGCAACTGCAGAAAAAGGAGAAACAGGAGTCAGTTGAGACTGGAGAAGCATCTATTCAAGAGGGAGCAAAGAAGCTCAAGAGAGAAGAAGCTGAACCTGTAAAGATGCAGAGCAAGAGTGAAATCAAGAAAACAAGCTTACCAAGGAGCTATGCAAGCGTCCTGATGAGTGCTCCTCCAGCAAACAAAGGACACAACAAAGTTGCATCAAAGGTATCAAACTTTAAAACTCTGTGTTGGAACCGAGAAATTAACTCAAGGAATCAAGAGGGAGTGTTGAGAAGTGATTCCTTGAGTAAACCTGCAAAAGAAAAGTTAGACAAAAATCATAATAAGAAGATGATAGAAAAGCAAGAAGAAGAGGAAGAAGAAGATGGCGATGACTTTGAGATGTTCTGAAGAATAAGCAAATACTGTGGATGAAGCAAGGAAGAAGAGAAGTCAAAGATCAAGGTCAACAAGGAAGTTAGTTATGTAACTAGCTGTTAAAATTAAGTAGTCAAGTTAAGAGTTAGTTGGTTAGTAAGCCAACTAAGTTCAGATACGATTAGAGAGAGTTGAGAAGAGAGTTGTTAAAGAGTTGTTGGAATAGTTAAGTGGTGGAGTGTAAGAGTGGTCTAAAGACTAGAGGTATGTGTCATGTGTTGTGTTAGTTGTAAGTCAGCAAGAAGTCTACTATAAAGAGTGTGTGTGGTTTGTTTGTAAGAAAGTATGCAAGAATGAATGAAAAAGTTGTTTGGTAAAATCTCGTCTTGCACAACAAAACAGAGAAACAAAACCAGAGAATAAGAGAGTTCAAGAGTAAAGAAGAGAAGAGATACAAACCTGAGCTAAAATCACAACAGAAACCAACAGGGTCAATGGTCGGAAATTGGGTGGCAAACAAGCTTGAGTGGTCGAACCAACTTGCTCAGCTCGTCCAGGTGAGTGTCAGTGCAGCTCAGATTGTCCATTATAGTGTCAGTCCAACTCACTTGATTATTTAGATCATCCATCTAAGCTAGGTAAGTGTCAGTTTGATTCAGCTCAGCCAGCTGGCCTAAGTGAGTTTCACTTCGTCCAGCTTGTCCAAAGTGTTCCACCACGTCCAAGTTCACATTATCTGGTCTTAGTTTTTCCAAGGTTGCATAGCTTATTAAGGTCGCGTCAAGGGGGGTTGGATTACTCTTACTCACTTGGCCGCAAAACTTTTGAACAAAACGATGACTGGAAATACGAAAGACAAAATTGCAGCTCGCAACAATGCTGGTAAAACAACTCCTGTAGCGACTGCTCCTATGGCCAACGCTTACGCAAACACTGCAGTGCTCTACAAAATAAAAAAACCTAGTTGTGACTTTTCGCCACAGGAAGAGCACCAAAACCAGCTCTCGATTTCTCTGTCTAAATAAAAAGGACAACAATAAAATATATCAAACCCCGTAATATTCTTCTCATTACCAAATTGGAGAAATATCAGCATGTAAGGGTTCGACCAAAAGCCGTTTTTTTAAAAAAATTCGGAAAAACAAACTTGCTCTCCTCGAAACCGTGGAGTAAGCCTAGGTAAATTGCGGATAAAGGAAGCATATAAAAATAGGGTACGCAACTCACTCGACAAACTTCCTCCAAATAACTTCCTAAAAAGTCTTTGGAGAAATAAAACTGGCTTCGGCCTCCAGAAGCCATGGAGAAAATATATATTACTCGTGGAAAGAGAAGAACGTTAAATCGAGTTGCCGATTCCCTACTGTTGTATTCTTTCAAATAATTTTTGAAGAAACGAAATTGATCTCTATTGAATCACTTGAAACCTAAAACGACTGATGAAGACTAAACTAAGAAAACCGGGAGATCATATCCCTCGTTGCTAAAACATTTTCTGAAACTTAAAATTTTGCCAAAATTCAAGCGTCGATTCTATAGTAACATATTCAGTGAATTCTCGATGATTTTCACCTAATCTTACTTTGGAAAAACTACTCAAAACTCCCTCGGATCAATCCAGCGGAAACAAGAAATTTCTGATTACGTTTACTCGCGATAATTAAAGCTCATCACATCCAGAGTTTCTGATACTAACACCCATAAACTAAATTTGAGGAACACTCGCAAAACGTGAGTTTTCCGAAAAACGGCTCTTGTACATCCAAAATCGAAAACATGTGTACGGAATGTCTCATAAAATTAAACTCTACAACATTTTGCGAAACAGCTTTCATAAAACTAAACTCATTACATTTTGCAGGGTAACTTTTGTAAAATTTAAGCTCGACAACATTTTACGAAACAGGTTTTACAAAATTAAACTTGACAATATTTTACGGAACATCGTTCACAATGTGAAAAGAAGTAGTATTTTATGTTTTAACTGTCGTAAAATAAATTTGACAATATTTACAAAACGACTCTCGTAAATAAAAATCAAAGCAATCCGACAACCTTCGGAAAATCAAACAAAGATCGTACAAAAAAACTCTCGGATAAGGAAAGAGATGGAGCAAAAGCTGAAAAGTGAAATTCGCCCATCCGCCTCTCTCCATGGTCTCACCATCCTCTCTCAACAAAACCTCATCGCCCAACAAGTCTTCCTTCTAACCCATGCTATTCCTAAAACGCCAATAGGCTTTCGATGAGATACTTGTTCATGTTCGTAAAACCAACGATTCAGAGACTGAAACCCAGATCGGAAAATATGGTCACCAAACCAAAACCGTAAGACATGCTTCAGCCTAAACGCGGCCAGGAAAGTATAGAAATCTAGGAGAATCAATACATTTACTATCCGTGAGGGGTGGACAGACACGAGAAGAGGAAGGGGAAATGAGCAAGCAAAAGGGAGAAGAGACAAAACCGCATCCCCGAGAAAACTAAGGTATGTAAGACTTGGAAATTTTCGAAATCAAACTTGAAGTTTTCGTAAGAAGGTACTGATGCAACCATAGTTGAGCCAGTTGACTATGCGACCAAGGATAAACATGGATGGCTGAATAGAAAGATAAAGATTGAAGATGAATCTAAGTCTGGAATGGAACATGATGAGCTTATTGCTCACTCAAGTTGCAATGAAGAACATGTCAAACATGCTGTAAAATATGTTATCAGACTCATGGATGAGTTTGGACTTTTCTCAGCCCAAAAGAAGATCACAAACAAGGAAATTGAAGGAGGCAATGGCTTGCTTAGTTAAATATGAGCCAGAATTCAAGTGAAGCCCAAAATACATAATTATTGAGTTTTCAAGACAATTTTAGTTTTTATTAAGTTTTTCTCATTTTTCTACAATTTTAGGACCTTTCAACTTCTTTTTCTTCTTTTCTTCTTTTCTTCTCTACTTAAACTCTACTGTGTTTCTGAACAAAACATTCACCTTTTTATCAAAATTCTCTCTAAATCTGTGAATCCTTTGTTCATATTTGAACATTGTTTGCCTAGGAGTTGAATCTCTGCAAGGCTTTTTGCCATAGATCATTGTTTGTGGGAGTAAATCTCACGATCTCTGGCGCATCTACCCAAGTGATTGATTAAACCATAGATCCCTCACTGAAGATCATCATCTCAACCTTCCTCCACAAACCATCAATCCATCCATTCAAAATCAACTATGTGTGTGTTAGTAACCACCAGAAGATCAACCCAAAATTGACCCTCAAGATCATCAAAGGGATTCAAACCATTAATGGTTTCATTAAGTAGTATCAGAACAGATTGAGGGCTTCTGATTTGTGGGGTTTGTGTTTTGATTTCTTTCTCTCTTTTGGGAACCTCTAATATGTTCATCTTCTCTAATTGGATCTGTTTATCTTCTCTATTAGATTTGTTTCTTTTTTTTTTCTATCTGTGTATCTAAAAGAGGGCCAACCAATATGAAAAAAAAAAAAGAAAAGATCAAAGTATATGAGAAAAGTTGAAGAGAAATCCAACTTGGATGAAGAGAAATCCAGCCTGGCTGAAGAGAAATCCAGCTCTGGTGGTAAAGCCTCTTGCAACCAAAAGTCTTGCAATATGTCTATCTTTTCCTTTTCTTTTGGGTTGGGGAATTTCTCTGGAAAAGCTTAAACTTTTTTTGTTGCTAAACTACTGGATTCACAGAGAAAAAATCCCACAAAAAAATAAAAGAGAGAAACACTAGAGCAGTGAGGTTTAGGCTATTTGTTATTGTGCTAATATTTCTTGTTGAGATTGTAATAAAAATCCATGTCTGGAGGAAGCAATTTCAGGAGGAGACGTCCTGAAAAGGAGTTAGATTACAACATGTTTGACTCTGCAACAAAAGCAGCCTTAAAAAGAAGAGAAAAGTCTATGGGAAAAAGAGATTCATATGATATTGATGAGTCTGGTTGTAGCATCCCTATCCCCCGGGGATCGGCCGGGGTTATCGAAAGGGAGCTATAGACACGCGTATACTCTTATAGGCAACCCGCCGTGTCAGTTTCTGGTCACATGAGTCGACGATTGCATTGCTTTCTTTGAAATTCCGATCCACCCGTATCCATATACTTCTACTTACAGTCCTGCGCACAGGGAAATGGAAAGGGAGGGTCTGAGTATTGGGTTACTCAATGCGGGGACCAGGACTGACTAGCCACTACAATCAACAATGCATAGTAAAACATTTCAAACAACAACATTTCTAGCAACCTAGCTGTCAATCAATAGAGCGAACTCAGTCATTTCTACACAACACTCAATAATAGATAAGACCGACTCGACAACACAAACGACACAACTTCAAGAAAATGACCTATGACCGTTTACGGATGTCCCTACGCGTTCCGGTCTATCCTGGGCGGCGCCTCTTCCGAGCATCCGTCCCGCCCAGCCTCCTAAAGGCTACCCGGATTGCAGCACGTTGGCCCTCTTGCACTGTCTGTCCCCCGGCCATTCATAGCTTGACACAGCCACCTTTTTGGCTTGACTCGATCCTAAGGCGCCACTACACTTGCTTATTTATATCCCGCCCTAGCGCGGTTCCTTTCACATCACAACACATCACACCCTAGACTCTAGACGCCCACCCGTTCTCGGTGGTCCAAACAGGACTACAAGCAAGGTTCATTGACACATCCACTTCCACATTCACATACTCTTACTCAATCACTTACACTTAGCCTCTTACTCACACTCAAGACGCCACCCGCCCTCAGTGTCTCACACAATACACTTCACATAGATGATACCAAAAGACAACTCGCTAACATACATGCATCCGTCACTTAACCCAAGAGTAACATGAACAACCATTAAACAAGATGCTAAGAGAAATCTCAATCATCACATGGGACCAAACAACACTCAAGCATTCATCATACAATAGCCACATCAACACAAGGCAGTCCATTAATGTCCCTTTTAATCAGTATGATAGTTCTTATGCATCATGGTTCATGCATCTAACAGCCTAGATCCATCATGAACTAACACCCTAACTTTCACACAAGAGCTGATCAACCCTAGATCCAACAAGATTAATATAAAGGACTTGAGAGAAACTGGGTTCGGATCACCTCACCTTAACTTAGATCTGGACACAAGAGCGAGTGAAGATGAGATCTGAACCACCCGATTGATCAGCTACACCACCACCACCACCACCGGCGATCACCACCACGACCACCACCAACACGCCGCCGGCAAGGAGAGAGAGAGAGATCGGACGCCGAGGAGAGAGAGAAGAAGAAGAGAGAGACGCGCGGAAGAGAGGAGAGAAGAGAGAGGAGAAAAGAGAAAGACGGCGGCGCAGGGAGGAGAGCTCGACGGCTAGGGTTTCCAGTTCTCCGGGAATCTCTGCAGAGCTCCGCCTCGATTTGTGAATAGGACAAAAACAAGGTGGCTGCAATCCTTTTTATAAGGATGGGGAGGAGAGACCTAGGTTTTCTAGCCAATCGGGCCGTAGAGAAGCCCGATCCCATGGGAAAAGTATTGGGCCCGGGATAGGGATGTTACAATCTCCCCCACTTACTGGAATTCGGCCCCGAATTCCGCTCGTGTACTCCCAATACTTAACATCCTTTCCCCAATATTTTTCCAACGGTTTCTGCAATTAAAGCTAGCCCTTGGTGCGAACTCACTGCGGCTTTATACTACTCCCAAGTCACTTCAGGCGGTCCTACTTGCTTCGAGGTTTCATAGATCTTCTTTGCTTTGCCTTTTTGTTCTCCCCCACTTCGATCAAGCATACCCAATTCCTAACACTCGTCCTTTCGTCCCTGATTTCTGTGTGACATCCACTCGTCCTTTGCCCGCTAGCGGTTTCATGGTGTTATCCGAGGCGCTTATTACTATCCTTACTCGGCCCCAATTGGTGATGTCGGTGTTGGTACCGCCAAAGACAATGGTTGAAAACTGCTTGTAACCCAGAAACAAGATTCTCTTCTTCTCCGTCCACCGTTTTAAGAATGGACAGCGGTTGTGCACAGTCTTCTGCTTTAGCACTGTAGAAGTCAAGCAGTGGAGTGTCTCTGTCCTGCCCTCTCACAAACTCTCTTTTCCAGGTAGACAAAAAAAATCCTTTGGAAGCGCAACCAGTGGCTTAGCCTGAGGATACTTTGCAAGGAAGCTCTGCATGAAACTGATGATCATGAAGGTTTTCCAGAACCCGGAGCATGAGCCACAATGCAATCCCCCTGTGGTGGAGCACCGCCCACAACCTCAAATGAGCTACCCGATGAGGCTTCATCTTGCTAGCATGAGTCGGATGAGCAGGGAGCCCACCTATCATCCGCCCTTCTACAGATAACTTAATCTCAAAATCTGAATCCTCAAACTTTTAATCCGAGATTCGGAAGCATATGATCTCGTGCTCTTTTTCGCTTTACTGAAGTTTACCTCAACAATATCTAAGATGCTTTCGTCAATAACTCCGCAGACACGGCAACATAACCATGTCGTCCTTTAGTATGAAGGAGTGCGCACAGTCTTCCACTTCGTCGGTCTTTGATTCATTGCGTGAAGTCTCTGCATCCTTGGAACACACTATCGACATGGCCCAATCATTCCAGGTATTACCAAGATCATCATCTGCTGCTTCAGACTCATTACCACTCTCAACATCCTCAACGCCCACATAGACACCCTTATCGTTGACCACACCATTTCCAGTGGCGAGGCCCTTTTCTCTTCTCGACTGTCCCATGCCGACGTCTCTGTCCAAGACCATACCGTTTTCTATAGCAAGGAGGTTGCCTCTGCTACCTTGTCCCTCCACCAATGCAGTGATGGCACAAGACATCTCCCGTTCTTTCCCCAAAACAACCTCCTCAAAAGCGGACTGCGGCGTCACAGGCACTACATCGCCTTGACTCTTCTGATGCTGCACCAGACTTGACTGAAACGGGTACTTGGGTTTCTAAACAGCATCTTCATCACAACGTCAGAATCAAGAATAACAATCTCCGTGGAAGGGACCACACAAAAAGCCTTCTTCGAACCATTATCATCACCCAATCACCATCCAAGTCAATCACACAATCCAAAGCCAGCTGATTCTCCAAACTCATAAGCTCTCCTTGTCCATCCTCTGCTGCTGTTGCTCCTGCTCCAAACACAGTATGGGCAAGCGACGGATACAACCAGATGCAACGCTTCACCCACCCCATCCTCAGGTTAGCCACCCCTTCCAATTCCTTAGTACGCTCCCGAACTCACCACCGTCTAGAGCCTTGGCATGTTGCCGACGGCAAAGGGTTGAGAAAAGTCGGTGACTTTAGATGAGTTCCTGAACCGCTTCGCTTCGGAGGAGTCGAGAGAGAGTCCATCGTCATCAGGCTTCCTTTTGTGGTGACCTTTAGGGGGAGGTTGGAGAATCTCCATGAAGGGAACAGAAGTCACTAACTGAGATGATACCACGCCATGGTTACGATTCCTGCACTCGGACACGTCCTTTCTTCCCGGTTTCGATGATTCTGAACAAAACCCGAACTCCCGGAAATGAATTACACTCGTCCTACTCCTCCACCATTTATAATCCGAACTTTAACTTTTACTCGATAATCGTAAAACCAACGAATGAATTCAATAGATAAATGGAGTAGGACTACAATAGTTCAGAAAGCTCAAGGCATCTGCACACACGCGGACCGCCCATAAAAATAGAGAAACACCAAAGCCAGCAACAAATAAATAAATCTGCCAAATAAACTCGCATCCTACTCCCGAAAAAGGTTCTACTCGCTCAGCCAACCACCACGCGGAAAGTCGCCGATGGTCTCGGTTCTAGGACCCGTCGTGCCGCCGCCCGCCACCCTAGCCTTCGGGTTTCCGCTCTTCTTCCGGGGATGCTGATGCTCGACGGCGAACACCCTCCCTTTAATCTTATCCTCTGCAGCTATTGCTTGACTTGCCATCCTCCTCACAAGAGAAAACTCCAGAGGCTCTAGAGCTGCCCCGAGTTTGTCGCGAATCTCCCTGCGTAGTCCGGCCCTGAACAACCTACAACACTCCTCTGCAGGCTTGGGCTGACAATGCCTGGCGGTATCCAAAAACTCCCACAAGTAGTCCCTCACTTTGTTTGACTTCTGCGCAGCCTGAACCCGTACGTCGCAGTCGCAATCGTCCTGATCTGAAGAAGGCTTCTGTGGACGCCCCCGTTTCTTCTTGGGTGCTTCTCCACCAGTTGCCTTGGGGTTCCCATCGCCCTCCTTCGGTTTCCCGGGCCCAGGTTTCTTGGCTTCAATCTCCCCTTCTGTTTCGATCTCTAATCCAGCCATACGCTGCACCAAGGCGAACTCCAGAGGTTCTAAGACACCCTTCACCTTGTCCTGAATCTTCTTACGCAGTCCTCGCTTGTACCATTTGCACCACATTTCTGCGCTCTTCGGCTTACACAGCTTGGCTTGGTTGATGAAGTCCACAGTATAGCCAGCAGCAGATCGATCCTCCTGCTTATTCCGGAATAGTGTCTTGCACCGGCATTTCCCTGCAATGGATCTCAGAGGCTCTCGGGCCACCCCTGACGCCTTGCTTGGCCGGCCCCGCTTCCTCGGAAGGTCCTCATCGAGAGCGAGTTGGAACGTAGCACAACCCTGGAGTACACGCTCCTCCATAACCTTCTTCAGAAAGTGTGGCATCGTCACTATGCATCCCACAGTCTGCTCGTAAGGGTACCCGAATGGAAACTCTCTGAACTGTTCCTCTGGATCTGGAAACGTAGGCAGCACCCAGTTGCCCTCTGTGTCACGGTGCCGCTTCCGGGCGTGCTCCCGAGTGCCCACCGGCCCGTAGTGCAAACGCGGCATCCTCCACTCGTAGTGATCAAGCGGAAACATCCTGCAGTCAAAGAAAACGATCAGAACCATAATAGAAGCATAGATACAATGGGTGGTTTTTAAAAAACGTCACACGATTTCCTCAAACATCAAAACTTTCACAAATTCTTTTCTTTTAAAAACAAGGTTTTGAAAAACTTTGGAAATGCCGACCCCTTAGGATAGAACTAAGGAGTCTTAACTCCCGCTCTGATACCAGTTGTAGCATCCCTATCCCCCGGGGATCGACCGGGGTTATCGAAAGGGAGCTATAGACACGCGTATACCCTTATAGGCAACCCGTCGTGTCAGTTTCTGGTCCCATGAGTCGACGATTGCATTGCTTTCTTTGAAATTCCGATCCACCCGTATCCATATACTTCTACTTACAGTCCTGCGCACAGGGAAATGGAAAGGGAGGGTCTGAGTATTGGGTTACTCAGTGAAGTGACTCTAGACCAGCCTGCCCGCAAGACATTCTACATTACTCAATGCGGGGACCAGGACTGACTAGCCACTACAATCAACAATGCATAGTAAAACATTTCAAACAACAACATTTCTAGCAACCTAGCTATCAATCAATAGAGCGAACTCAGTCATTTCTACACAACACTCAATAATAGATAAGACCGACTCGACAACACAAACGACACAACTTCAAGAAAAGGACCTATGACCGTTTACGGATGTCCCTACGCGTTCCGGTCTATCCTGGGCGGCGCCTCTTCCGAGCATCCGTCCCGCCCAGCCTCCTAAAGGCTACCCGGATTGCAGCACGTTGGCCCTCTTGCACTGTCTGCCCCCCGGCCATTCATAGCCTGACACAGCCACCTTTTTGGCTTGACTCGATCCTAAGGCGCCACTACAATTGCTTATTTATATCCCGCCCTCGCGCGGTTCCTTTCACATCACAACACATCACACCCTAGACTCTAGACGCCCACCCGTTCTCGGTGGTCCAAACAGAACTACAAGCAAGGTTCATTGACACATCCACTTCCACATTCACATACTCTTACTCAATCACTTACACTTAGCCTCTTACTCACACTCAAGACGCCACCCGCCCTCGGTGTCTCACACAGTACACTTCACATAGAGAATCAAACGCTCAGGTACTCCTGCCCCAAAAAAAAGAGCTGAGATACTCCTGCCCGAAACTGCCCAGATTTAGAATTAAATAATTCTTTATTTAAATACGAAAATTTATTAAAAGACCACATGGCCAACAGAAACTTGCATAATTACAACCCAACCAGGACCATTTCGCGGACCATCCAGACCCGATCTATGAAATTCGGATATCTTTCTCTATAACTTTCGAAATCTTTGTAAGAATTGGTGTGATTGTAAATATTGGTGAAACTGTACATCGTAATAAATCGTCAACAATATTCTGTATATAATACTAAGTTGAACTAAATTTAACTAAATCGCACTTTTAGATTTCAAATGTTTTATTATGTTATTTTTTGGACAGAGTTGTTGTTATTGATATATTTATTGAATTTTGAATTTTAAAAATAGTTTATATGATATAAATAGATTTTGGCCAAACTTAGAAATGTTGTACATATTTAATAAAAGTAGAAATGTTGTAAAAAGTAGAAATGTTGTAAAAGTTGATAAAACTAATCTCCAAATGGCTAGTGAAGTTTATTTGTTAAAATAAAAGTAGAAATGTAGTTAATTTGTTAATGATATATTGAAGTTAAAATATACAAAGATTAGTTTATAGAGAGAAACTAGAGGATTGAAACTAGAGACATTACATTAAGTCAAACATAGTGAAAGTAGATAAAACTACATGCCATAAACTCGAGAAATAAACACCACAACTAATCTTCAATTGGCCAGTTGGCAGTTGTCAAGTGAATTTCATTGCAGAAGTCCCAAACTTCACATTGCCAGAAACAACGATCGCACTTCCACTGTGTTCTTGATCCATTATAGGAGACTACAAACACCGGTTCTTCTATTGCGGAGCACCAGCAATCATTTGAGAAGATGGGATTCTTTATTCTTTCAAGTAGTGACATAAACTCTTGAGGTTTGTCGTAACCCCAATGGCCTGAGGGTAGCTCAGTCTGGATCATGCAATTCATCCGATGAACAAACTCACGACTAAAGTTAGGATATTTGTGAAACAACCCTCCATCATCTACACTAAACGCTAAGTTCAGCATTCCATCTACAAACTTGGCCAACTCCAATCCTCTCTCAGCAGCAAGATGGATTTTCTCTCTTCCTTCATCAAGTAAATGAAGTTGAAAGAACTCATGCATACCTCGTAGGTAGATGGCCTCTGGATTACCGGCTTGGTAGCACCTAAGTCGGAATGTTCTTACAGCATTAACCTCATCAATCCAATCATTAAAGCCAATGAGATTAGCAGATTGGTAGAAGTAGTCGTCTCTGCCTATTTGATTGAACCCGGAGAAAGCAATTCTAGCACTACCGAAGTCTCGGATGTGGTTTGTTGCTACCTTTGAGAGAATCTTATGGAGGATGGAAGGAGGGACAGATTCCAAGTTGAAGTTCGACATAGAGTACAAGGATGATGAAAAACTTGAGAGATATTCGTTTAATCGAGTAAATGGAAAGATTTACGTGTTATTTATAATAGAGATAAGATTGCATTTACTATCCCACTTAAGGGTGTGATTTGATAGACGGCTTAAGACACGACTTCTCACTGCAAGTACAGGGAATAAGAACAGTCGTATGTCAAGGAAAAATTTAGTGAAACTAAGTGATTTATGATTGTCTAAATTTATGAAACTAAGAAAAATTTAGTGTAGTTATATAGAACTATGTAAGAATTAACAAATTTAGATATTCTAAATAGAAGCAGAATCGAAAAATTAATTATACGGAGTGGATTATTTAATGATAACAAACAGTATAAGAAATAATAATTTAGTTTGAGAAAAATCTGTCATTTCATGATTTATGACCTGATTTATGACCATAGCGTCGTGACCCTTGATATTTGCAACGCTACACGACTTCTCACGGACGCTTCTGACAGTTTAAGTGAAACTAACTGATATTAATTGTCTAAATTTATGAAACTAAGTAAAATTATATTGAATTTATAGTGTAAATATATGGAACTATGTAAAAATTAAAAAAATTAGGTATTATATTGTTTTATATTTTGAAAATAAATATAATATTATGGATTATTTACTTTTTTTTGGTAGGATTATGAATTATTTACTGAGCAAGCAATAAAAGAGATCATAAAAATGGTTGAGAAAAATCCAGTAATTAATGGTATTGATGGACAGAGGAGAGAGTAATCAATGAAGTAATTAATCGATTGAAAAAGTCTCTAATAATAATCATTACACTCGCGACTCTACACTACACTTGCATTGAAACCAAACGTGAAACGTCACAACACTACACCGAGTTAGTTAAACTACACATCTTCATCATCACCATTGCATTTAGTTAAACTCCAACTCTGCAAAATCTCTCATTTCATCTCATATCCGAGTTCTATCTTCTCTTCTTTCATCTCTGAGTGAAATTCTCTCATCTCTACAAACAAGATGACAGACTACTACAATAAGCTTTCCCAGATTTCCGAGGCTTCTTATAACCCCGACGTCAAGGCTTGGCGTTTCAGAGTCAAAGTACACAGGGTCTACCCTCTCTATTCCTCGGTTACCAACAGGGTTATGCCTTTCTATTCCTATGTCCTAGCAGATGAAGATGTAAGTGTTTTTTCATCATCTCTCAAGTTTTTCATCATCTCTCAAGTTTTTCATCATCATTTAACTTGATCCTTGTACTTTATTTATGTAGGGGTGCAAGATGGAGATGACCGTTTATGGGGATTATGAAAGTTTTAGAGGCCTCGAAAACAAGGAGGGAGAATGGGTGGAAATCTTTCGGGTAGGAGTTGAACGTTCCTGTGTAGGTTTCAATGCAACTAACTCTCGGTTCAGACTAACTGCTTCGCGACTCACACAAGTCCGCATGATCGATCCTCTGAACAATCGGCTTTTCATGGACTTCAAGAACATCCATGCAATCCCTCACATGTCCCACAGGGAACGAAACTACCCCATAGGTATGAATGCTGCTAAAATAAATATATTCACATATAGTCACATATTTAGTTTCAGAACTTTGTATGACTCTGTAGATGTAAGTGAAACTAAGTGAAACGAACTGATTTAGTTGAGTTACACTTATATGGTAGATACAATTGGAGTGGTCTTCAATACCGAAGCCCGTTTCGATGACCCTGCAAGACCAACGATGATTTTTTACATAAGGGACAACATGTAAGTAGAAAGTAACATATGATCCAAGCAAAATTTATTTATATTGTAATTGACACACGTTTTCTTTATTCTGAATAGTGACAGCCAGATTAAATGTGTGGCAACTGGCAAGCAGGCATATGCCTTCCGGGATGGTCTTGAAAATGTGGAAGGTGGACAGGTGATTGTGGCCCTTAAGATGTGGAAGGTCTGCAAGTGTTGGAGTAAGTGTAGTTTCTGTGGCTAGTTTTGAATATGATAGTGGACTAAAACGTTTACTAAAATCATTTACATTAATACATATTTATTTGATCCTCCTGATCTATGGCTTGAGACCGAAGGTGGACTTTCAGACTTCAGGTTCAATCCGCGTTTGACCGAGGTTGAGGACTTCAGGCAGTCTCTACTAAACAGCGACCCTTATGTTCAAAAATATGGGATTGAAGGTCTTGTGTAAATCGTGTTGTTCTCACTGTTATGGTCTTGTGAAAATCTCGTTGTTTCAACTTGTTTCACTTAATCGTTTGAACTTTTGGTTTCACTCAATCTCACTTGTTTCAACTTTTGGTTTCACTTAATCCCTTGTTCCAACTTTTTCGATAGATCAAACCCCATGGTTGTTCAACTTCGCATAACTTAGAAAAACATAGCTTAGCAATAACAGTTACTTTTTCGATAGATCAAACAACGATTGTTCAACTTCGCATAACTTAAAAAAACATAGCTTAGCAATAACAGTTAGTTCTAGGAATTGGAATTCTCTTAGGAATTTCAATTACTTTTTGTACATCATAATTCCTAGAACTAAAATGATGGTAAGAAGAACACAACCTCCTGATATCTTTATCATGGGCATCTTTTTGGGACCTTCGCGGATATCTCCTTCGTTCCTTATTGTTGCTTTGAGACTCTGAACTTCTTCTTCGAGTATTCGAACTTGGTAGTCCAGCTGCTGTATCTCATCGGTGAAGGCTACGTCAACCCATTTGAAGACATGATTGTCGTTCTCGAGCTACATGATTTTTTTTTAAACGAGTAAGCGTGATTCATAAGCGTTCCATATGTAAACAACAAACGGATGTACCCTCTGTGAAGCCGCAGAGAGACACCGATAATACCGGCGATATGGGTTTGCCGAGCTTCTGGAGATGAACTCGGTGACGCCAACCCTGCACCAACACCTACTAGGTATCCCCGGAGTTCGTACCCGTCTCCGACCACCGGTCGTGGATGATGAAGTGGCAGACATCTAGGTTTTGGGAGGGGAGGGAGTGAGGTCGAGGAGAGAGAGGAGAGAGATTTAGGGAAGAGAGAGAAAATGAAGATAACAAATGGGGAAAACCTAAAAAAAGGGTGTTTAATACTTCGATTGAACGATTCTGGGGTTTTAGTAAATTGGGAAGAAGGAAATTAGAAATTCGAAAAGCTGAGCGGGAAAATTAATCCCAGGGTTTTTTCTGTTGTAAGTTTCACCAAGTACTCAGTTTTACAGAAAGCATCAAAGTTGCACTTTTTAATTATTTCTATTTATCTTAGTTATACTCTACTTAAATTAATGATTTTGTGGTTATACCAATGCAATTATGTTTCCTAAGTTCATTTCCCATACGATCACGTACATATAAACTTGATTTCGTGCCATAGAGTTATCAAATCTAACTCAGTCAGTTTCAGCGATAAAGCTATGACAACACATTGTATTTCCTATACGATTGCTACGAGCAATGAGATGGAATTTTAATAATTTTAATAATTCTTATTAAATCATAATTAACATAACACTACTAATAAACTAAAAGCGTACTACTTCCATGACTTATAAAATTAAATTAAAAACTTTAGAATTTACAATCATGTTATTCAGTTTACATAACGTAGTTATACCAGTTTCACTTAGTTATACAACACACAAATAAAATTTATTTCACCTCACAACGTTCCCATATGATAAAAACACCAAAACCGAAAGTGAAAGGCAAACATCAAAACAGAAAGTGAAAGGCTTAGAACTTAATTTAGAACCTAATTTACATCAAAACTGAAACCGAAAGGTTTACAACATACTCTTCTTCTGTTTCTTGCGGGGATGTTCATCGTCCTCCAAACCTGTTCCCACATTTTCTTCTTCTCCATATCCACTCTCACGCTCACAATAGTTCCTACTACAAGAGCTCTCTCCAACTCTCGACAGTTGCTCGGTTATTTGAACTATTTGTAATTCTTCGATGTCCTCCACATGCAAAATACTTCTCCTTTCCTCTCTATCCACTGATGTTAGATAAACAAACACATCTTCATCATCCAAAATATACGATTGCCTCTTAGGTTCCACTACCAATGGAATGTAACCCAAATTGAGCCTCTTCGTAAACGGATCTATTCCGATCTTCCTGCATATCATCTCTTTCAACAACGAATAAGTGATCTCCTCCAACGATGATGTATTAAAGGATATAGCATACAAACGAGCATCGGTTGGAATCCATTCATAATCATCTCCATCCTTAGAATAATGTCCATCATAATCAAAGTGTATGTTCGTCGAAAATGGACACATTGTCTGCAATAAAAACATTTAACCACTTAAAGTTATACTTGTTTTTTCAGTTATACCATTCACGTTATACTTGGTTACACAGTTACACCATCAAAGTTATACTTCGTTATACTTGGTTATACCATGTCACAGAGTTGTGTCAGTAACCAATTACTGATAAGCAAGAAAGAACGTCTAATCTTCGATTGAATCATCATAATACCCGACATTCAATCATTCCTTTCCGATCTTCGATTAGTTCATGAAACCCAAATGAATAAGAATTTTTCAATTAAAACTATAAATTTGGAGTCGAGTCTTCAATTCAAAACCAAATTGTTATCAGCTTTGATTCCCGACATTCATTCAATTATGAGTTCGTCTATGGTGAGATACATACCCTGTATAACGGAATTAATAGCTCGATGATCCAGGATCCAAGCGACGAGATCGAGTTCGATTGCGAGGAAGAACAAAGAGGGAGGGAATGACGAAGTAAAGGAAGTATCGAGTATTCTATTTCATTCTATCGAGTCGATTCCGAGTCGACTCGGGAGGGGCGAGTGGAGGAGAGGAGAGAGAGATGAGAGTGGATCGATTTCGATTAATTTATGAGATTTTTAATTTATTCATTAAATTGGTCGGGGGTATTTTAGATATTAACCACATTCTTCAAGAGTATGAAAACAGGTAAGAGTATAGCAGATCACATGAGAGTATGGTAGATCACTTTTTGCCTCATTAAGAGTACCTGAGCACTTCACTCTCACATAGATGATACCAAAAGACAACTCGCTAACATACATACATCCGTCACTTAACCCAAGAGTAACATGAACAACCATTAAACAAGATGCTAAGAGAAATCTCAATCATCACATGGGACCAAACAACACTCAAGCATTCACCATACAATAGCCACATCAACACAAGGCAGTCCATTAATGTCCCTTTTAATCAGTATGATAGTTCTTATGCATCATGGTTCATGCATCTAACAGCCTAGATCCATCATGAACTAACACCCTAACTTTCACACAAGAGCTGATCAACCCTAGATCCAACAAGATTAATATAAAGGACTTGAGAGAAACTGGGTTCAGATCACCTCACCTTAACTTAGATCTGGACACAAGAGCGAGTGAAGATAAGATCTGAACCACCCGATTGATCAGCTACACCACCACCACCACCACCGGCGATCACCACCACGACCACCACCAACACGCCGCCGGCAAGGAGAGAGAGAGAGATCGGACGCCGAGGAGAGAGAGAAGAAGAAGAGAGAGACGCGCAAAAGAGAGGAGAGAAGAGAGAGGAGAAAAGAGAAAGACGGCGGCGCAGGGAGGAGAGCTCGACGGCTAGGGTTTCCAGTTCTCCGGGAATCTCTGCAGAGCTCCGCTTCGATTTGTGAATAGGACAAAAACAAGGTGGCTGCAATCCTTTTTATAAGGATGGGTAGGAGAGACCTAGGTTTTCTAGCCAATCGGGCCGTAGAGAAGCCCGATCCCATGGGAAAAATATTGGGCCCGGGATAGGGATGTTACACTGGTTATGAGCAGGAAAGGATACAGTCCAGGAGGGCACTGGAAAGGCTTAAAAGGAGGAGCACACATCATGATCAATTCAGTTCTTCCAGAAAGAATTTGATGGGAAAAAGACGGAATTTTTTAAGTAAAGAAAAATCAGTTTTTAACCATTTTGATTTGTGCAAGAAAAGGCATGACCAGGGAGGCAAGATGAACCAACTAGGAGGAGCAGACATGCTAGAGACGGGACAGGAGCTTGCTATGGTCGTGATCCCATAAAAGAAACAACAAGCAGAACTCGATTATTTGGATAGCAGCCAACAGTTTAAAGATGATTTCAAAAGGATTGCACAACAAGTACTGCATGATTTTGTAACAGACCAGCAAAGAAAACCAATCTCACGTCCTTCCTCAAAGCTTCATGGTCCAAGGAGTTGTAGCAAATAGGAGCAAAATACCCAAGAGCTAGAAACATAGTCATCTAAGGCAAGTCAAGAACATGAGACATAAAATGAGTTTTCTCTTTTCTCTTCTCAGTCCGAACTTGTTATCAGTAGTGCTTGTGATGAACTAACTTATCTTGAACCGGTGCAACCGAGTAGCATTGTCTCAGTATCTCAGGTCTCAGAAGAACACCCACCAGAAATAGAGCAGAAGAGTTTAACAGAAAGTGAAGTGTTGAAGAAACAAATAAGCTTCGAAGAGACAACTCATGCGCCTTTGTCCCCGGACTTACAAGAACACTGTAAGGAACTGGTTATGATTAATTATCTGCCTGAAATGTTTGTTAATATTAGTTCTCAAGATGTAAAACGTTTTGATCTAGACAAGGTAAAAGAATTTGTGTTTTTAAACTCTGTTTTTGAAAACATGATTAACTCTTTTAAAACATTTGAACCAAATAAATTCTCTGATCAAAAACGTTCTCAATATGTTAGTGAAATCAATCTTGGTCTTGTTTTGAGTTTTGATCAGTTTATGGAATATAACATAGGTCTTGATCACCCTGAAAAGAGAATTGAGCTTGTTCTGCAGCATTCTGATTCCTTTTTTCAAAAAAACTTGTGATTCTTTTGCTTGCTTTCATGATAATAGCTTTGATCTGAGTTTTTTTGGATATGAACTGATCACTGATGATTTGTTTTTTTTTGCCACACATGTCTGGAAAGATTTTATGGTTAGAAATTTGCAAAAACAAAAATCACTTAAAGCTGAAACTGATTTTATTTGTGATTCTATTCTGAAACTTGGTATCTTGTGTTCTGGAACTGATAAATCTTGGTTTGTTATGGGATCATGCTTGCAGAATGATGTTTCTTTGAGCTTTGATGATATATTAGTGTACAACATATTCTTTGAAAATCATGCTAAACATGTGAGACATGTGCTAACTGATTATGATCTTGAACTAAACCTTTTGTGTTCTTATTTGATCATATGGGGCACATTTTGAAGTTGATCTATGGTATTTCATGTCTTGGAAACATTCTGTTTTACAATAATTTCTTTGATAAGCATGCTGAATCTTAGTTAAGTAATTCTCAATTTGAATTTAATCTTTTGCGTTCTGAATCTGAGGAATTTGTGCCTGAGCTATCAAAACTTTTTATCTAAATCATTATAATTATTTAATATTTTATCCTAAATAACCGAACTATCCGAACTATCCAAACCCGAACTGGAACCAAACTAGAACCAAAATTATTTCGGGTATTTTCCGGTTCCTAGTTTTACTATCTGAACCAAACCGAACCCGAAACTATCAGAAGTGAACCGAAATAGGTCAAGTTATCAATGGATCCCGAACCGATACCCGAAATGACAAGGCCTAATCCTCACTTTCTGGTTTTTTATGCAATTTTCCAAAACAATTGAAATTCAGGATATTTTGCACAATTTGATCCTTAATCACAAACTGTTGTTAAACCTCCTATATAATCAATTTGAAATACCATACCAAAATAACATTTATTTAATGGGTATGTATAGTTTGTGTATTTTGTGTTAAGGTACACAATCATACACATATCTGTTGATTGTCTTAGTTTACGGGAGCATGAAGTTGAGGACGTTCTGCCAATATCCGAGGCGGCGCAGTTTCTTCGTCAGAAGAGAAACTAGAGAATCTCGTATCCTAATTGAAAACAAATGTTTAAATATATCTGCAAGAATCATATTTTGGGAGTAAAAGAAGCTTTTTTCTTACCCATTTTTGCCTGCAACGTTGTATAGCTGTGAATGACTTGGCAAAGAAATATGCAACCAGCAAGATTCCAAATGTTTTCAGTAATGGTAACTGCAAAAAAAAAAAGAGAATCATTCTCTACCTTGGGAAAAATGAAAGGAGATATCGAGCTTACCAGAAGCAAAGTTAGAGAGAAATCATCGATACCACCTAGGAAGACTGGAAGAGAATGGCGCAAGAACAGCAGAAAGATGAACTGCACACGAAGATGGTAATATTCATTCAGGGTTTTGTTCTCAAGAATCTAGTCAGAGAGAAGAAACATACCAGCAAGGCAATTACGCGACAACAAATCAAGCTTGTGGGGCTATGGAACGAATAAAGCTCGTGATCATCGGATAGGAAATAAGGGTTACGAAGATCTAGTGCCTCTATTCCCCAATCACTCCTGTGACAATCCCATCAAAGAACATGATTCTCAGTATTTTGAACAATAATCAAGGTAAAAGCAACCAAAAAGTACCTGAAGTTCATAGAGATGCCTGTGTAGTGAAACAATTGGCGGGGAGCTGTGTAACCAGATTTATATTGCTGTCATTCAAACAAGGTTTCATGTGATAGTTTCAAGGTTTTATTGCTATATATGATTATGTTGTGCTTGACTAACCTGACGGCAAATTTCGCATAAGGTGTCACCTTTCTCGTTGCACCATCTCTGGATGCATTGATGATGTGCATACTGCGACGGTTGATAAAATGCTTCTTGAGGTTAAAAACTTTAAAATTGGAATCTGTTTATAAAAACAACTGAAAACAAAGATAAAGAACCTTTAATGTTCCTGAACAAGAACAGGGAGTATCCATGTTGGAATCTTCATCTTCATCATGACAAATCCTACATTGTACAAATTCTGTCTTACAGATATCATCAGTTCCTTCAGATGCACCATCTTCCTTAACCGCGTCTACCTTTAACGCTACGAGACCAGACTTACTCGATAACCTATCAACCACCAACACTAAATGATCTCCCATCCTAATTCTTACCAACTAGAGAAAACTCAAATGATATATAGAATCAAACGACAAAAAAAAAAAGTCTACAAGAAGAACATTAGAATAAACTAAACCAAAGGCTAAAGCTAACGTTTTTAATTATCACAACAATGAGCAAAACCAAGATCACAGGGCAAGAATCAATAGACGACAAGAAAACCAAACACATAACTATTAACTGACAAGCAAAGCTAACATTGTTGTGTACAATATGGCAAGGTAATGTGATTAAAGTGAATTAAAAACTAAAGAATATTCTTTTCCTTCATATTAAATTCATTACATTCTTTTAAGATTACATTAACAAAAGAAAAATAGCATCAATCGTCATATGTAGAGTGAGGGGAAGCAGTACAACCAGGATCAAAGGGATCTTCAGAACCACAACAATGCCAATACTGTAAAACTTTCCCAGAGTTTGGTGTGTCCATCGTCCCGCCAGTGTATACACTCTCGAACTTCCTTTTCGTCTCTCCTAACAAAAAAAAAACAATCCTTTCTTCTTCATTCCCCGAAAAAGAGTGTTGAAATAAAAACGGGAACTTTACCTCCGAAATGAGCAGTGTGAAATGTACAAGCTCGTGGATGGTTGAGTATGGGATCGAATTGGGTTTTGCAATTCTTGCAAGTTCTTAAGGTGTTGCTTACACCGTCGGATGAAGCTGAGCATCGGATTCGATTAGTCAGGAGGCGCCTTCGCGAGTTTAAGCTCGGATTCTTCAAGTTCTTGAGGGAATGAGAGTGATTAATTATGGGTTTAGAGATTGGGAAAGACGGCGAAGAAACCTGAAAGTTGAAAAAAGTTTGAGCCATTGTCTTGTCTTTGCTTCCGTCAAAATGGTGAAGGGCTGTTAAAGGGATCCCAGATAGGATAGAGATGTTCCTTTAATTTGTGACTAAAAGAAAGTTAAACAATTTCGTTTATTGAAACGCCTACGTTTTTGGCACCCAAGTCGCAGATATACTTCTTCGTTTTATTTTCACAAATTTATGAAAGGCCAAGTTGACTCAGACATTTTTCTTTTGTTAAATATGTTTAATCAGACTTCTCGCTAGTTGTCGAAAAGTCTTAGCCAACGGAAGAAACAGACAATATGATGTTACTTCTGAAGAAATGGTAAACGCTTTGAAAGAACTATTTACTGCTTTTAAGATAGAAGAAATATTATTTACTGCTTTTAAGATAGAAGAAATATTTTAGAGACAAAAAAATAGAGTTCTCTGATTAAAAAAATGATAGAATGCCCACCAGCCTTACAAGCATGGGCATTATCAGAAGAAACTGCTACTCATCCGATCTTTGAATACCCACCGGTCTTACAAGCATGGACATTATCATCTACACCATCAAGCTTTCAAACATTCCCTATCTCGAGTATTTTATGCCAATATAGATTATTTTGTTTTGGAGGAAGAACAGTATTATTGAGCCAGAACATGATAGAGACCCTTATCCTTTGATAATCTAGTACATTTGAAAGGCTCGTAATGACAAGCTATTCAGAGTCATAGATAGAGACCCATTGGAGCTATTGATGTATGTAGAGAGTGAGTGTTAGGCTTGGTACAACACAAAGAAGACTATACATGCTCCTCCTCCACATGCTCAAATTTTTGAGAACCACAAGCCTTAAGCTTGGGTGATATTTGTATGGTTGATGGTTCATGGACCTCTACAGCTCAATTCATTAGAATTGGATGGGTTTGGAAGGATAGAATGGAAAAGATCCAACTTATGAGGACACAAAACTTAAAGAGGCGTGAGTCAGCATTACACTCGGAACTGGAAACGCTAAAATGGGTAATAGAGAGCATGCTGCAACATTCCACCTGTCAGAGATTTGGTACAGATTGTAAAGACCTGATTGCAATGGTAACGGAACCATAAGCTTGGCCAAACTTCTCAACTTAGATGGAGATTATTCAAACTCTCAAGATGTGTTTTCCAGACTTCAAGATCTGCTACATCCCAAAGGCACAAAATGAAATTGCTGAGTTGCTAGCTAGGGCCGTTCGCACTTTTCATAGATCTCTTTACTTTTTTGGTTGTTCTATTCCGGTCTAGTTACCCAGACCACCTCAAGTTTGAGTAATAGAATAACCGTTTGATGCCAAAACAATATATTTAATCAGACTTAATTCACCGCTTCACTCGGAGCTCGACATATAAGTTTTTTTGGTACCGATTGTTAAGATTAAATCTCAATGATTCAATTCAAGATCTCAGAATATGACCTAACTTTTCCACTGAACTAAGGAACCTGATGAAGTTGAATAGATCCACAGAGTTCTCGATTGTTTTTATTCCTCGGTCTGAAAATATATTATCTGATTCATTAACTAAGATATCAAAATCCTTTCACAGGGACATGTATTACATTGTTTGTTCTGTTCCGGTCTACTTTTCTAGATCCCCTCAAGTTTGACTAAATAGAATAGCCGTTTGAGGAAAAACAAAGATTTAACTTAGGTGTAGGTATGGGTTTTTGACTCAACACTGTCAGATTGTTTGGTTTCAAATTTTTTTATTTTATATATATTAACCATTTGGTTATTTATGAAATTTGATTCAGTTTTGATTTGCTATGTCAATTTTTGTTTGATTCGGATAACAATATAAGAAACCAGCTAATATCCAATAAAACAGATTACAATATTAGGAACAAGATAAGAATATTAGGAACTAATGGATATCCAATAAATTTTTGGATCCAATTTGTTTCCGGGTTTCCGAAACATTTTTGATTATTCGGGTCAAAAATGATTTTCAGATTTTTTATAAAATATTGGAATCTGGATAAATTTAAATATTTTAGATTAAAAATGTTTG
The DNA here is from genome assembly GCF_000801105.2 of Raphanus sativus. Classification (NCBI taxonomy): domain Eukaryota; kingdom Viridiplantae; phylum Streptophyta; class Magnoliopsida; order Brassicales; family Brassicaceae; genus Raphanus; species Raphanus sativus. The sequence goes on along the minus strand of NC_079517.1, from coordinate 21,959,583 downwards.
AATGATTTTGTTTTTTATAATTTAAAATATTTAGATATATGGGTAGTAATTAGTTTTGTAACTAGAATTTTAAAATATTTTGTAGTTTCTTTTTTCAAATTTCTTTTTGTAATTTTATACTAAATATCTATATATATAGAGAAGGGTTTCCTTAACTTCTAGGCCATCCACATCAGATTTCATATTACTAAGTCGGAGTCTGTGGTGGCGACACGTGTCATGGTCAATCAAAACTCAATGTTTCATTAATTCTTGAGTTTAGTGGGTTTTATGTGTGTTATTATAGCCCAAATACATCTTCTCAAAAAACTGTATATGAAACCGAGAGAAAGTGGTCGTCGTGCAACAATTCCCGTTCAGTTCAACCAACTGTCAATAGAAATCCAATGGTTTCACCGGTGACGAACGATTCCGATCAATGTCAGTTGGAAGCCGAATAGACTTATTTAATCTGTCACCGTTACGGAAATTAACTTGGTTCATGCATCTTCATTGAAGTTATTTTCATGTTTTTAATGTATATCTTTTTTAGATCTAATTTTTTTTGGATTGAGTAGACTGTAAATGGAGTCTACTAACCTTAACTTTTAAGCATGCTTCATTAGAAGTCTACTCAAATTATGACTTTAATTTTTTTTGTCTTATATTTTTCTCATAACTTTATTTTATTTTGCAGGTATTTTCTTCTATAATTTTCAAATCATTTTCCCAAAAATGTAAGATTTACATCTATTTATTTTAAATCTATATTTTGTGTTTATATAAAACTAAATTTATAAATACAAACTTTATGTCTTTACTTTGCTGCTATTTTAAGTTAAAAATACTATTTTAAAATATTTTGTAGAACAAACTATTTTGAAATTTTGTAAATGTACATTTTTAGATCTGAAAATGTTTTGGTAGTGTAGACTTCTAATGAAGTCTACTTGCATAAAGTCTACTTAAAAATTAAGGCTAGTATACTTCAAATAAAGTCTATGAATCTAGTGCCGGCCCACAGGGCAAACCACCCAAACAACGGATTAGGGCATCCAAATTAGTGGGGCATATTTTTCTTAAAAAAAGTTTAGTTATATCAATAAGTAAATAAATTTTGTAGGTTTTCTTGTTAAAATATAATTTACTAGACTTTTTAGTTAGAATAAAATTTGTTAAAGTTTTAGTTTGGGCAATTGAGTGTATGAAGAATTTACGACAGTTTCAGGTTACGTTTGCGACGGATTATTCTCAGTTGGTGAAGATGGTTTCGGAACCAGAGGAGTGGTCAGCGTTCGCAAGTTATCTGGAAGATATCAAGAGTTTACAAAGTCGTTTACAGAACTCACAGCTCATTCATGTACCACGAACAGATAATTTAAAGGCGGATCGTCTAGCATGTAGTGCCATGCAGCAATCGTCTTTCGTTGTTCACATGGATGCAGAGTTTCCAGTTTGGTGTGCAGAGTCTATATGAGTCTGTTCTTTTGATGACAAAACAAAAAAAAAAATTTGTTAAAGCTCTAGTTATAATTTCTCTTGAATTCCGATTTGAACAATTCTAAAATTGTGAATTTGTTTTTGGATTTTTGTTTAATTTTTAAAAGGTTAATAAATGCAAGCGAAGATATTTTAAAGGTATCATGTTTGAATCTAGAAGTTTCTTTAAGGAATGTTAAGCTTTCATATATAATTGATGATGATTTATTTAAGAAACTAAAGATTCTTTGATAATCAATGTCCGAAAAAGTTCAAAACACATAAACTGTTTATCGCATATTTCGGTGTAGTCGCCACAGCTGAGAGAAGTTTTTCGAAATTGATGCCAATAAAGATTTATTTGCGGTCTTCCATATAACCTGAAAAAATTAAATGAATTAGTCATATTATCATTTGAAATGGTTATGTTTAAAAACTTGACTATATGATTCTAATTGATGATTTTGTAGAAAAAATGTAAATAAAATTATATTTCTAACAATAAGCGTATATAATATCACTGTTTTATAAACAGATTGTAGGTTTTGATTTTTAATGAATATTTACATTATTTTCCACTAATTTGTGATGTTGATAAAATCTGTACAAGGGCATAATTTTAAATTTTGATTGGGGCAGTATCAAAGGTTAATCCGGCACTGTATGAATCCATAAACTTTAAGTAAACTTTATAAGAAGTCTACTAAAATATTATTTGATTTTTTTTATCTTATGTTTTTCTCATAGTTTTATCTTATTTTGTAGGTATTCTTTTCTAAAATTTCCTTTGAGATATCAAGAATATGAATAATCAAACACTATAATTTTTTAATAAATTGATTTTTTAATAATTTATCATTACAAAATATTTATTTGTAACTAATTATTTTGATGCATAATCTATAAACATTGTATTCATTTTTTAGTTGTGTTTCATTTCTATGATATTATTAATTTTTGTTAGCAATCAGAAGATACTTTAATCAGCCAAAACGTTAAGACTATCATAAGCTAAAACAATAACTAACACACACGAGAGAAGAATAAAATATATACAAACTTCACAAGAAGTTTCAAGAGTAAAATTAATTACAAAACTTTAAAATATCTCTCAATTTCAAGTGTATACTTCAAACAGTAAAAATAAATAAACATACTTCTAATTAAGTCTATACTTATTAGATTGATGTAGTAGGCTTTTGTACCAGACTTGTGGTTGTAACAAACTTATGTATTTTTTTTGTCAGTAGACTTACGTATTGTCTTCTTTTATAGAAAACTTATACAAAAGTCTGTTGCTAGACTATCAGGCATCCTTTGTATTAGAAATTTTAAGTATTAGTCTTATTTGGAGATTTAAGACAACATCCAAAACAACAATACAATTCATAATTTCAACACTGACTAAAGACCTACAAATTCAACATAAGTTCCCGTAATCACTGTAGTTTACAGTATCGTCAGCATCAACAGCAACAGCAACACAGCAGTTGCTTGAGCATCATCAGCAACATTCCAATTTTCATCCAACCCTTTGTCAGTATCTTCATCCGCAAAAATACTAGCACCACCATCAGACACATCAGCATCGTCGTCACCTCCAGTATCTAGTTGGCACTGGCTTGATACACAAAGGAGTATCCGAACCCATTTTCTCTAAAATTACATCTGGTAAGGAATATGTTAGCTCCACCATCTCGGTTTTCTTGTCCATATCATAATGTTTTTATGCCATTTCAAGAAGTTCACCGTGTGTAAAACCATCATACACAGGGAACTCTTTTTCCGATTATCGACCACAAGCTCCCACATAGAGCCTTACGCCACCCATTCCCTGTATACAACACATGACTGAACCATTACCTGCCAAAAGAATACATGTAACATCCCGAGTTGTGATATACAAAAAGGCTTAAGAGAATTGATTTGGCTACCAATATCACCAAAGTTGACTTACCTTTTCCGTCACACATCCGTTTAGAACTCCAGAGTTAAGCGTGCTTAGGCTGGAGTAGTGAAAGGATGGGTGACCTATCGGGAAGTGATTCGCGATTCCGTGTAAGTGAGGCCAAAGCACGGGGAAAGGTCGGGTGGTGATTGCAGGGTCAGTAAACAATGATTTCGAGCCTTGGAAAATTAACGACCGACCGTTGGATGGGATGGGGCCCACGGGCCGAGAGAGCAGGCGTGGGTGGCCCATTAGCCGTGGACGGGTCGGTCGGGGCGTTACAAGTGGTATCAGAGCTGGTTAGCCGTCTCAGTTCTGACCTGAGAGGCGTCTTGTGACCTGTCGTGGAGCGCAACGAGGACGTTGCGTTCTTTGAGAGGGGGTGAATTGTAACATCCCGAGTTGTGGTATACGAAAAGGCTTAAGAGAATTGATTTGGCTACCTATATCACCAAAGTTGACTTACCTTTTCCGTCACACATCCGTTTAGAACTCCAGAGTTAAGCGTGCTTGGGCTGGAGTAGTGAAAGGATGGGTGACCTATCAGGAAGTGATTCGCGATACCTTGTAAGTGAGGCCAAAGCACGGGGAAAGGTCGGGTGGTGATGGAAGGGTCAGTAAACAATGATTTCGAGCCTTGGAAAATTAACGACCGACCGTCGGATGGGATGGAGCCCACGGGCCGAGAGAGCGGGCGTGGGTGGCCCATTAGCCGTGGACGGGTCGGGGCGTTACAATACATTTTACCAAATTAGCGAATAAAATTTTCATGTTTGATAACATTATAAAAGTAGACTTACAAAGACGTCTACACTTATTAGCTAACTATATGGTCAACCCAAAAAGTTGATAGTTTCATAATTATAAAAGATTATCTTTTCAAAATAGTTAAAGACCATTAGGGTTAACTAACACACATTGTCAAACAACAAAATCTTGAAAATACATTATGAACAATACACAAATTCAATTTTTATAAATTTTCGAACGTAGACTTCATATTTAGTCTACAAAATAGTAGACTTTCTTATCAGTTTACATTTGTTGACTGTCGTGTAGGTCTACAGTTCGGGTTAGTTTTTGCAATTGCAAAATTCACGGATCATTATCTGTATTTTTTTAAAAAAAATTGTAATTTTATACGTGTAGAAATTTTTTTCAGTCTAGATGTTGAAAATATTAAGTTTGCAATTGACCAGAATTCACTCTGGATTTTACTTTCAAAATTAGACTTCATATACAGTCTACGTATTTTTATTTTGGGAACATGTTAGGTTTTGCAATTGACCAAGTTTTACTTTCTACAAATATACTGAGAAGAATGTCTACACAAGTGTAGACTTCACCTGAAGTCTACTCTCAAATCAGATGGATTAGCTTTGCATTTGACTAAAATAAAATAGTAGACTTCATATGCTGTCTACTTTTTTCTTAGATTATTAGACTGTCTACACTTTGTTTTGTTTTTGTCAACTTTTTAAAATTTTAGTCAAATACAAAACTAACATATTTAACGCAGTCAAAGTTTGGGTCAACTGCAAAACTGACCTTTTGTAAACTTCACAAGTAGTCTACATTGTATAGACTGTCGATGAAGTTTACTTTGAAAAGTCAAAAGTTTGGTCAAAATTAAAACTAACCCTTTTTACGTAGACTTCTTAGTAAGTTTACATACTTTTACAAAAAAAAAAAATTATCAATTGCAAAAGTAACATGTGTGTTGATTTATAGACCACATCGTAAGTCTGCAATTAGGCGTAGATATACAAAACAGTCTACTATCACACACAGATCTGAAAAAAAATGACCAAACTATGTAAATAATTACCTTTTCCGGTGTAAAGCTCATCTCCACCATTTTCCACTCATGAAGTTGTGTTTATGAAAATGAATGTTACAGGAGTTTTTAGATGAAAATGGAGAGGAAATGAGGATTTTTTTGTTTAGTAACACAAAAGGAGGTTGGAAATTGAATTCTAGAAGTTTTAAGATTTAAAAATGGTTGTTAATGGTGGTCAAAAAATTGGTGATAATGACATTGTTGTAAATAAGAAAAATGTTTAGGGTGTAATAGGGATTTTAGTATTTTTGAAATAATTTTAAAATAAATTAATAATAGTAATTTTTTAAATAAATCAAAAACATAAGGAGATGTCAGAAACTTTAAGGGTGAATATTAATAACAAAAAAGAAGTTAATTTTGGGGTCAAATTGAATTTGCAGGTTATTTTTGAAAGTACCCATATAAATAAATATGTTATCATGGATATGAGAGCGTCTAGTGGTATCATTAGCTCTTTTTTCTTCAGCATAAGATTCTTTAAAATCGATTTTAATAAACCAAAGTGTTCAAAACAAAAAAAAACAATATTTTCTTCACTAACATCTATCAATATTTGTTTTTACAAATCATTAATTCTACATAATTTTTTCGAATTTCAACGGATTTGATTGATTGCAGAATCTGTTGCACTTGATTTTCGAGCTGAACAAATTCTGCGGAGGCAAAGTAAATGCTAATAAGGATTTGGAATTTAGAGACTCATTGTTCAACATGGCATGATAGGAAAGGTTGATCAAGTCTTATACGAAATCAAATTAATAGATAATGTTTGTTATCATTTATCATCTAACTTCCACTCTTGAATTACACTATTGTCCTCTTTGTGCTCAGTCAATTACTTGGCAGAGAAGTACTTATGAAATAGCTCTAACATTTCCTCTTTTTTACGGATTAAATATCTTACGTTTCTTCTTATATATTATATGGATTAGGAACTGATCCACAGTACCTTTGGCATTTGACATGTTCATGATCATTTTCTTGTTATTCTCTGCTTCTTTTTTGTTCACCATCCATCTATTGGGTTTTGAAGAAAATAAACTTGTAGATTGGGTGAGGAACTGGAGGCTTGTAACGCAAGAACCAGAAGAGGCAAGCTTTGAGGAAACGTTTGAAACATTTACCAGAGAAGATGACTCAACCAGAGATAGCCAATTTTCTGTGACGCTGCTGGATCCAGATGTTCTTGACTGCCCGGTTTGCTGCGAGCCCCTAAAGATTCCTATATTTCAGGTTTGATCATTTTTCATCTTTCAAAAATTGTGATTCACGATTCCATATTGCTTCCTTGATTTACTAAACTCTCTTCCATATTGTTTCCTGAGTTACTAGACTTTCTTCATATTTCAAGAACTGTGATTCAAGAATCTGTTTTTCATCCCAAACTAGAGAATCCTAAGACTGATGTTTGAGGTTCATTTTTTTAGACGAGCATTAACTTCTGTCTACAGAGGAAACACATGATAGTTCTAAGATGAATATATGATTTATTGCAGTTTCCCAGGGCATGTAAATAGACTGATGTAACAAGAGCATTAACTTCTTGTCTCCAGTGCCCATGCCACTGTTTGTGATATCACCTTATGTTCTGTCTTGCAGTGTAATAATGGTCATCTAGCTTGTTCACTCTGCTGTGGAAAACTTAACAATATATGTCCATCCTGTAAGATACCGATTGGGTACAGTCGATGCAGAGCGATGGAGAAGGTTGTTGAAGCATCTAGAATATCATGTCCAAATGCGAAATATGGGTGTAAAGAGAGTACATCGTATGGAAATCGATCTAGCCATGAGAAGCAATGTGTTTTTCACCCATGTCCGTGCCCTATGCGTGGCTGCAACTATTTCGGATCATACAAGCATCTCTACAACCACGTCCGTGCTAAACACATAGAGGAACGAATTCAGTTTATTTGGGACATTAGCCTTACGCTAGAGTGGGACCTCAATAAGACGATTGATGTTCTTCAGGAGGAAGAAGACGGGGAACTGATTGTAGTTCAAGTTTATAGAAAATCACACGGGTTGATTGTCCGTGTGAGCTGCATTGCACCTTTAGAACAAGGTGAATTTTCCTGCACTCTGAAATTTGCAGTCTTGGGTATTGAGCTGAAGCAGGCATTGGTGCTGAGGAAAATTCGGAAAGTGAGGGATAAACAGCCTATATATGGTTTCATGTTGATTCCTTCGTATATGTTGCCTAGTGATGGCAACTTGAAAATGGAGATTTGTATTAGCCGCGGTCAGGTCCATCTTGATCATGCGTGAGTGTCAACGTAGTTGCTGTAAATATGTATAATATTGTGTATAAGAAATTTGATTTGAAATGGTTGGTTATCAGGGTATTTGAAGACAGTGTAATATACAAAACAGAACTGAACATTTACATATTTACACTAAGTATCTATTTACACGCCATGAAGGCAAACTGCTAAACTGTTCAATCTGACTTTGCTATTTGTATCCTAGTGGTCCTTTTTTCTCCCATACGGCTGACAAACTTTATATGTTATTCTCTATCGGCTGATCAGGTACGGACTGCAAGGACCTGATTGCTATGATCAAGGAGCCTCATGCTTGGCCAAGTTTTTCTACAGAGTTGGAGAGGATAGAAACGGTACATATTTGCTTCCCGGACTTCAAAATCTCATATGTTCCTCATGCGCGAAACCAGTTTTCAGATTTTCTAGCTAAGATAGCGAGATCCTTTTATAGGGAATTGCTTTTTATTGGTTGTTATGTTCCGGTCTGGTTACCCATACCACCTCAAGTTTGAGTAATAGAATAGCCGTTTGCCGTCAAACAAAAAAAAAAAACCAACGAGATGTTGGCCTATTAGTAAAGGAGTATGTAGTACTCACTCTGCCATTCTGATTCAATTCTTGTTGAGAGGGATTATTTATCATATGATTTTGTTTCCGGCAAAGAAGTGAAACCATTTTTTGAGAATGGCTTGTATCCTAGTGGTCTCCTTCTTATAGATGACTGCCAGAGATCGCATATTCAATTATTTTTTGGAGCGGTGGTACTATTCTTTTCCAAAAAAAACCTAAGAGATTTAATGGATTTGGGACACCTATTGCATTGGGGACTAGTCACTATAATTTTTTAATCCAAAAAGTTAAAGTTTACCTAAAAACTTATTTGAAAAACGCAAAATTACATACATAGATGATTTAGTGGTTACTGGTTTTTTTTCTATTTATATCCCTGATATACTATGGATTTCATCACTTTTTATATCACAGTATAAATTTTATTTATAGTCTTTATATTATGTTTAGAGTGTATTTTAGAGTCGTTACAGGTTTATGTACGTCTTGGAGCATTGTGGAGTTTATGGAAATAAATGGAGCTAAACACGTAGCTGAGCAAATGAAGAGAAGACATATATAGTCGATACTCAGAGGAAGTGTTGTTCGACACACATATTTGGTGTTGATCGACACCCGAGCGAGAAATTCTTAAAGACCAAGCTCAATAATTTGGTCCAGAAGTCTCCACAAATTACAAGGTTGCTCCTGGCGAGTTTTGAACTTAAATATATATAATGCCAGTGTTTAGGTAAGAAAGAGAGATAGATTTAGTATTATTTTTGAAGCCTTTTAAGGTTTAGAGGAAAGATCTAAGACTCCTTTAGAGTACAGTATTGGAACTCTGGTTATTCTATCCATGTTCCAATTATGCAACTCATTATGTTCATCTTCTTTATGTTTTGTTTGATTATGCATATTCCCTATGTGGATTTGGTCCCTAAGTACTATATCCGATCTCTTATTTGAGATAGTTTGCTCTAGGGTAAATTTGAGCAACATCAAATTTGGAGCCATTGCCGGGTAGTGTTAGATTTGCCACTGATTTGATTCTATAGATTTACTCTAGATTTTTTCTTTATTTTTTATTTACTGATAAGAAACTTCTTTTCTTGTGTCTTTCAGATGCATGCCTAACAACACCAGAAGCAGCAAAGAAAAAAATATCTTACTACCATCACACCTACTCAACTCTAACATACAATCCGAAAAGAGAAGCAAACAACATCGGTCGACACTGCTACTTCGTGGATCGACACCATTCGTAGGCAAGCAACAATCAACACCTTTCCAAAAGTATCGATCGATACCAACCTGCGAGTTATCAACATGGTCACACCTCTTATATAGACCCGAGATGAGCATTGAGACCTGCATGACCCAAAGGGCCACCTATTTAATGCATCATGTCGAAAGATAGATGATCAGGGGACTGAAATTCTGACCCTGAAGTTGATGCACTGCAAGCTGCTTTGGAAGCTGAGAATGCTGGAGCTAACCACAGAAAATGCTGAGGCTGCTCAACCTAGAATGATGGCTTACTACAATCTTCCAGATCAATTATGTTGGGGAAAAAATAATCTAGCAAGGAATTCCTCCAGTCCCCCGAGCAGTACACCGACCTTCAGGTTCCTGCCTAGAGAAATCCCGGCTCAAATCCCTACTTCATTTCTGCCTCCAGATAAAAGTGGAAGTTTTCTACTAAGGGAGTTTATTTTGTATTTCTGAATATGGAAAAGTTTAGCGTAATCACCGACCACGACTATGCTATAGAAGGGGAGCCCAAACAATACAATAAGGGATCAACATTCAGAGACTAGAGCTAGGCGGTTAGAACTAAGGTTTACACACCAAATGTTGTAGTTTTTGCTCTTACGATTCACAAATGTGTACCTAAGCATCTAATGAAGGTTTCCAAAAAATCGTGGACACCGCAGTTTAACGTCTAAGCACACATCTCCTAGTGAACTTAGGGCTTTTCAGCCCGATAGACATTCAACATTTAGTTCTTCCCGGACCAAGACCAAGTATCTTCAAACCTAAAAAATTCATAAAACTAAATTTATTCATATAATAGTAGGTTTCACATGTAACAAAAATATACATATAGGTCCAGTTGGGAGCTCAAACCTCAAAATATTTGCATACATACTAAACATCTACTTGCACTTGCAAAAAGCCACAACTCTACATCAGCTTAGCGTAAGCTCCTCCTGTCCGAGGGGACACCTAATGATTATCTTGGACTTTAGGAATGAGATAAAGATACTTTATGGGTCACATAGGATTTTCAGTCTCCTAAACAAAACCTTGGTTCCAAAGACTTCCGAACTAAGCTGCTCGGGAATTCCTCGTCGAGGACTTCTATTGCAAGATAGATGTCTAACTATTCTTTGTATTGGTTTCATGTGTGAGCTCTAGTTTTATGATGAAAATTATCTCTCATATTTATAATAAAGGAGAGTATCAGCCTGACTCACCTCCTATGCCACCAACCCATCTTAGAAATGACAGATGTCGGCAATCAGTCTCACATAATCGAAAGCAGCTGAGGCAAGTGATATCTTGCATATTTGCATTGTTTTAGCTATTCATTCATAAGCATTTGCATCATATAGATTAGGATTTAGACATGTTTAGGTTGCATTTGGCATACATATGTCTCTATCAGGTATTGGAACACCACATGGAGTTCTTGGAGACATTTGGAAGCAATGTGATACAAAAAGGGGGTGAAAGATGAGCATGGATGGAGGCCTTAGAGAAATATTCTGTTGCTAAGGGTTTGTGTAGACACAGGAAATTGAGTTAGCTTTCTAATGGAAGTGGTTTCAAATCATTTGGAGATGTAATGGAGGAGTTATGATCAATTTACTAGAGGCATATCCATCCTGGTCGAGAACCGCATAGTGACCTTCTGGAGCGATCCCCTAAGGTAGCTCCCAACCAGAGCGACCAACCAGAGCGACCCACCTAAGTCGCTCGCGTTTTCATCGCCCGGAGACACAAAAATGGAGGCTGGAGCGACCTCTCAGAGCGACCCCCCAAGGTCGCTCCCAACCCCAGAGCGACCTCCTGGAGTGACCCTCTGAGGTCGCTCCGCGTTATCTTCTGCACGATTTTATTATTTTTCAAGGACCTTTTTGCAATTGTTGTGCACGTTTTTGCACTTGGAAAACCTAATGTTTAAGTACTATGTAGCCACCATTTGGCAATCTATCTTTTATCTATTGAAGACACAAAACTCTCTCAAGAAAAGCTCTCTTTTGATTTGATTGTTCTTGTGTTCTTGTGATCTCTCATCTATTTCTCTACATGATTAATCTGAAATCCATCATGGGTTTAAGAGGAATCATGGAGATTAGTGAGTAATCACCTTTTGAATTCATGGGTTAGGGTGATTAAGGGTGATTAGGCTAGTTCTAGGATGTTTTAGGTATAGATCATACTTGTTCCTTGCATAGTAGAGTGATCTTAATGCTTCATTTGAGTAGGCCACTCAAAGGGTGATCTCTAGGCATTTCTCACCCGACAGGTGTTTGATGAAATGCCTGAGTCAACTCTCCTAGGCTTTTAGTGTACTTTGCCAAAGAGATTTGTTGTTAAAGATGCTAAGATAGCTAATAGACTTGTTAGTAATGATTGCTTGCATGTTATTCAACCAAAGACATTTGATGTTTGAGACATGTTAGCAAATGAGCATTCATCTAGACATAGAGCTTGCTTAGAATTGTGTCTAGGCTTAAGGTTAATAGTTTGATTGATTCATTTGTCATCCTTAGTTCGAAACTTGATCACCCAAGGTCTGAAATCCCTATACCCATGAGTTCTTATTTCCAATAGCTCAAAAGTATCATTTCTGTTACTTGCATTCTAGTTTTAGTTTAAAAAACATCCAATTCACTGATTGCACTTAGATTAGGCAAATACTTGCATTCTCTCTGATTTTAAATCCCTCAGAACTGGTTCGACAACTTACTTCCACTTTACTATCATTTGACTTAGGAGCCTCAAAACTCCTAACATCAATTTGGCGCCGTTGCCAAATTCTGAGTTTGATTTGAACATTGAGATTTAGTCATTTGCTTGAGACTAAGTCATTTTTATTTTTGTAAGTTACTGATTCTCTTCTTCACTCTTTGTGATTTTCAGGTGTATGAACTTGAGGAGCAAGGGTACATCAAACCTTGTTCCAAGAGCAGCAGCCATTAGAGCTTTAGAGAGAGAGTGTGCTAGAAAAAGAAGAGAAGAAGAGCAACAAGCTCAACTGCAGCCACTGGAAGCTGCAATGGAAGAACAACAAAATCCTCTGAACCCCAATGGAGTAAACAATGCTCCCCAAGGGCCCCAACAGCGACCAGCTCGCCCCATTGGCACTTATGACCGCCCCAACATCCATGGTCCTAGACTTGGAATCCGAGCACCAGCTGTGGCTGCTAACAACTTTGAGATCAAGTCAGGACTGTTAAACTGCATAGAGAACAACAAGTATCATGGTCTGGCTGTGGAGGACCCATTTGATCACTTGGATAAGTTTGACAGCTACTGTGGTATGTCAAAGACCAATGGTGTGTCAGAGGATACCTTAAAGCTCAAGCTATTCCCTTTCTCTTTGGGGGATAAGGCACGTCAGTGGGAGAAGTCTCTACCAAGTGACTCCATCACCACTTGGGAAGACTGCAAAAGGGCATTCTTGGAGAAGTTCTTCTCTACCTCAAGAACTGCTAAGTTGAGGAATGAGATCTCCAGCTTCCAACAAAAGAACTTGGAAGGATTCAGTGAAGCTTGGGAGAGATTCAATGGTTACCAAGCTCAGTGCCCACACCATGGATTCTCTAAGGAGAGCATGCTGAGCACATTCTACAGAGGTGCTCTTCCTAAGTACAGAGCCAGACTGGATACAGCTAGCAATGGGTTCTTTTTGGGGAGAACTGAGGAAGAGGCAGAGGCTCTGGTTGACAACATGATTAAAAGTGATGCAGTCTACAGTAGAGACCATGACAGAAGCAGCAGAGGTGATGACAATCAAACAAGGAATGAGATAAAGGCTCTTCAGGAGAAGATGGACAAACTCATTGCTGATAATAAGGTCACACAAGCGCAGGTGAACTTTGTTGGCAACCCAAGCCAGGAGATACCTCCTACTGTCAATGAGGTTGAGGGTTTGGAAGGGCAAGAAGAATTATGTTTCATCAACAGTAATGGTAGCTGGTACAAGAAGGAACCCAACTTTCAGTACAACAACTACCAACAGAAGCCCTATTCAAACAACCAGCAGAGTGGTTATCAGCCTCGAAACAACCAGCAGAGCAACTATCAGCCTCAGCAAAACTCCTCTCCTAGCTCCTCTGCCCCTCAACAGAGCAGCACTGATGCCTTACTGAAACAGATCTTGGAGTCTCAGACTAGAAGTGAGAAGCATGTGGGCTATGAGCTGAAGAACCTTCACTCCAAGATTGATGGGAGCTACAATGAGCTCAACAACAAATTCTCCCACCTTGCTTCTTCTGTCAAGAATTTGGAGAATCAGTTTGCTTCCATGAGCTCCCACCAGAACCGCCAGCAAGGATCTCTACCTGGAAAGTCAGATCAAAACCCCAAGGAAGCAAAAGCTGTCACACTTAGGAGTGGTAAGCAGTTGACTCCTGTAACCCTCACCAAGAATGCTGAGAAACAAGGTGAGGAGGTGGCCATCAACCTAGATGATGAAGTGGTCATTGTTGATGAGAAGACAGATGCTGAGATCTTGGAGAAGATTGTGAAAGCCAAGGGTAAAGGAAAGATTGTAGAAGAGAAGAAAACAACAAAAGATGGTGAATCTGCTGCTCCAGCAAGTGAGAGCTCTCCTGTCCCCCCTCCCTATGAACCAAAGCTTCCATTCCCTGGTAGATTCAAGAAGCAGCTGCTACAGAAGTACAAGGCTTTGTTTGAGAAGCAGATGAGTGAAGCTCAGGTTACAATGCCCATCATTGATGCTTTCATGCTGATTCCTCAATACAGCAAACTCCTGAAAGATGTTGTAGCTGCTAAGAAGAAGGAGATGGAGGGCATGATCGTTCTGAGTCATGAGTGCAATGCCATCATTCAGAGGCTTGATGCTCCAGAGAAGCTAGAGGATCCAGGATGCTTCACACTCCCTTGTGCTCTTGGACCTATGGTATTTGAGAAATGTCTCTGCGATTTGGGAGCTAGTGTCAGCTTGGTGCCTTTGTATGTGGCAAAGAAGCTTGGCTTCACTCAATACAAGAAGTGTAGACTCTCTCTGGTGTTGGCTGATCGTTCAGTGAAGTATCATGTGGGCATCCTAGAGAACCTCCCTATGAAGATTGGAAGGTATGAGATACCTACAGATTTTGTGGTGCTTGAAATGGGTGAGGAGGCTCAAGACCCATTGATTCTTGGAAGGCCATTCTTAGCTATAGCAGGAGCTATTGTGAATGTGAAGGAAGGGAAGATTGACCTCCATTTGGGCAAGGAGAACATCCTCCACTTTGACATCAAGGAGAAGATGAGGAACCCCACTGTATTTGGACAAGCCTTCACCATTGAAGAGATGAATCCTCCTCCTGCTGATGATCACTATGATGAGCTACCACCTGGGGAAGATGGGGTGTCAACTCCACTTTCTGCACCTATTCCAGCCTGATCCAAAGGAGGCAAAGTCAAGCTCGAGACTTAAAACAAGCTCACTTGGGAGGAATTCCCATGAGTATCCTTGTATATATTGCATCAGTATTTGCATTATCATTTTATTGCATAAAACAATGGGAGAGTGAAGTTGTGTGCAGGTATTGAGCAGAAAGTCGGACACCAGAGCGATCTCATCGCAGCGACACCTCTAGGTCGCTCCACCTGGGAGCGACATGTCCAGAGCGAGATGCCGAGGTCGCTCGCGTCACACGCGAGTGGAAACACAGAAACCGACCTCAGAGCGATCTTCTCACAGCGACATACCGAAGTCGCTCCAGCTGGGAGCGACCTGTCGCAGCGACGTTCACACCTCGCTCCAGGGAAGGTAACACACAATCCCACTTTTCTTTGTATTTCACATTTCCATTGGGTACCTCACTCACACAGAGACTGTGTGATTTAAGTGTGGGGGAGGTACCAAGTATTTGATCATGTTTGTTTTCATGATTTTGAGTCTCATGCATTGCATATTACATTCTTATTTGCATAGAAAAATCCAAAAAAAAAAAAAAAAAATTTTGAAAAACACAAAAAGAATAATTTAGTTGCATCATGTGCATTTTTAGGATTGAGTCTAGAAGCATATAGGTTGCATTCACGCATTAGGGGGATTTCAACCTTGTAAAGAGCTCATGCTAAGTACTGAATTTGTTGACCTTTGTAATCATGACAAGTAGCTTGAGCACCCTTTGGAAAGCTTGTAAACTTCGCGCCTTGAATGCTCCTCTTGAAACTCATTTGACTGTTGATACTCTCTCTTTGAAGCAAGCTCCTGTTTTAATGTCTCTTGCATATGGTCCCTTGTGTACTAAGTCATGCATATACACACTTGAGTTGTCCCACTTGTTTTACCAATCTTTTTGACAAACTCAAGTGGTACTCCACTCCCAAAACCCATACCTCATTTTTAAACCATCATTATTTGTTGAGTGAGGCCTCTTTGGAAAGCTTTACATGTGCATAATGTTGAGAGTATTGGGAACGACAATGCTTAGTCTCCATTCTTGCTAGATTAGTCACTCTATTGTCTAGCTATAGGAAGGGGGTGAGTGTTGTGATTGTGATTTGGGAATATGAAAGGTTTGACTCTTGTGCTTAAATGATTAGTCTTTATGGGATAAGTGGAGAAGTATCTAGTTCTTATTGTGAAAAGTCTTGGCCCCCAAATATAAAAAAAAAAAAAGAATGAAAAGGGGGCTAGCAAAGTTGTTAGGAGCTAAGATTTGTTTTAAAATTGTGAAAAATCCTTTATTTTTTTCAAAAAGAAAAAGTCTGATGTGAAGAATGTTCTTGGGATCTTTTGGTGAGAGATGTGAGTTGGGTTTGACATTGAGGAATAATTGAATATCTTGTGTGTTTGGGAAAGGGTAGAACAATGGAGATTGAGCATTGTATGCATGAGTTGATCCCTTTCTTAGGTATATTATGTGTAATGTCAAAGCTACTGTGTTTTGAGAGAAAACCACCTTAAAAGATTATTTTGAACCTCTGATTTCACTTGCATTAAAGCCTTTGTCTTACCAAACCAAATGACTTGGACCAGTTGACCATTTGTGAGATGTCTATTGAGTTTACTTCCTGAATGTTAGAGAGATGGTGGATTTGTGGTTTGTGGATGCATGATTAATGAGTGTAGAGATCAAAGGAGCTGGGATAGGCTTAGAGAAGTTAGAGATGGATAAAATATTTGCTCCTGCTATTTGGTATGATTATGCAAGGTTGTTAGGTTGAGAACTAAGAAGAGTTTCTTTTGGTTATGAGTCCCCATTTTCAAACTTTTTCTCCTTGGTTCTTGAAAGTTTACTTGTGGACAAGTAAATGACTAGTGTGGGGGAGTTGATATCTTGCATATTTGCATTGTTTTAGCTATTCATTCATAAGCATTTGCATCATATAGATTAGGATTTAGACATGTTTAGGTTGCATTTGGCATACATATGTCTCTATCAGGTATTGGAACACCACATGGAGTTCTTGGAGATATTTGGAAGCAATGTGATACAAAAAGGGTGTGAAAGATGAGCATGGATGGAGGCCTTAGAGAAATCTTCTGTTGCTAAGATTTTGTGGAGACACAGGAAATTGAGTTAGCTTTCTAATGGAAGTGGTTTCAAATCATTTGGATATGTAATGGAGGAGTTATGATCAATTTACTAGAGGCATATCCATCCTGGTCGAGAACAGCAGAGTGACCTTCTGGAGCGACCCCCTAAGGTAGCTCCCAACCAGAGCGACCAACCAGAGCGACCCACCTAATTCGCTCGCGTTTTCATCGCCCGGAGACACAAAAATGGAGGCTGGAGCGACCTCTCAGAGCGACCCCCCAAGGTCGCTCCCAACCCCAGAGCGACCTCCTGGAGTGACCCTCTGAGGTCGCTCCGCGTTATCTGCTGCACGATTTTATTATTTTTCAAGGATCTTTTTGCAATTGTTGTGCACGTTTTTGCACTTGAAAAACCTAATGTTTAAGTACTATGTAGCCACCATTTGGCAATCTATCTTTTATCTATTGAAGACACAAAACTCTCTCAAAAAAGTTCTCTTTTGGATTGATTGTTATTGTTCTTGTGATCTCTCATCTATTTCTCTACATGATTAATCTGAAATCCATCATGGGTTTAAGAGGAATCATGGAGATTAGTGAGTTATCACCTTTTGAATTCATGGGTTAGGGTGATTAATGGTGATTAGGCTAGTTCTAGGATGTTTTAGGTATAGATCATACTTGTTCCTTGCATAGTAGAGTGATCTTAATGCATCATTTGAGTAGGCCACTCAAAGGGTGATCTCTAGGCATTTCTCACCCGACAGGTGTTTGATGAAATGCCTGAGTCAACTCTCCTAGGCTTTTAGTGTACTTTGCCAAAGAGATTTGTTGTTAAAGATGCTAAGATAGCTAATAGACTTGTTAGTAGTGATTGCTTGCATGTTATTCAACCAAAGACATTTGATGTTTGAGACATGTTAGCAAATGAGCATTCATCTAGACATAGAGCTTGCTTAGAATTGTGTCTAGGCTTAAGGTTAATAGTTTGATTGATTCATTTGTCATCCTTAGTTCGAAACTTGATCACCCAAGGTCTGAAATCCCTATACCCATGAGTTCTCATTTCCAATAGCTTAAAAGTATCATTTCTGTTACTTGCATTATAGTTTTAGTTTAAAAAACATCCAATTCACTGATTGCACTTAGATTAGGCAAATACTTGCATTCTCTCTGCATTTGAATCCCTCAGAACTGGTTCGACAACTTACTTCCACTTTACTATCATTTGACTTAGGAGCCTCAAAACTCCTAACATCAGCAAGCAGCTTACAAACCTGGTGAAATAGGAAACGATGTGGCATGGAATTCAAGAAAGTGAAACAGACAGGTGAAGCAGGACCATCACGAACCAGCTCAACCTTGTCTAGTTAAACGATAAACTGAAACATTCAACTGAAAGTTCTGATCAACCCAACAAGAATTACCACATCCAATCCTTAACTTCCCCATCTCATTGGCTCCCATGATTCTCATTGTAATTCTCACATTCAGCCTGAACCAAGTAGAACAGTATTTACTTAAATAATTTCCGATATATGCTCCAAACTCACGGTTTATCTAGGATTATTCCCAAACCAACTCTCTTCATTTTTCTCTAAACTCACTTCACATGGTTACATTAGCTTCTTTAACCCTAATATAAATCATTTCCCAGGCCATTAATCTTAGTTGACCTTAATAGGTCATTACCATCATTCTTGAAATTGATTGAACTTTCCGATAGACTATTCGAATGGGCTACAACTTTGCAGCATAATTCCTTTCATCAATTATTTCATTTCTTTTCTTTTTTTGGTCGAAATTTTGTTTCTTTTCATTCAGCCTTATACTTAGGTTACAAACCATAAAAATCAAGTCGAACAGTTATAGATGCACTCGGACAATTCTCGGGTATTTGGTCACTTTAATGGACAACCCGAATTACTCGCGTCGACCGTATATGATTTTTTTCAACCATACCATCATGCTTAGTCCAAATAAGCTTTTCTTTAACAACTTTGGAACTTATCGTACTCAACAAACGTTTGCAATCTCTTTCGGAATGTTTTGCTTGTTACCGGTCAAATTGGTCTTATTGTGGCCACTTGTTAATTCTTCATACGGGTCATTACAACTCTAATCTTTTGGCTTCAACTATCAAGGAGATTCTTAAGTTAGTTTGACCCAGTGATTTCTATTCTTGCCTTTTTGGTTTAAATATGTGGTTTAAGAAGCATTTCATTTCAAGTAGTGGGGTGAATTTATTTTTGTTGTGATAAAAATATAATATCGTTTACGATTTGGCATCGTGAGATCTTTCTAAATGTTCGCAAGTGATTGTTATATATCTATACTATTAAAACAGAAGCAGTGGTGAAAAGTCGACTTATGCAAGTTGTTTTGGACTCTTTCATTTTAAAATTTATTTGGTCTTACCCTTTTAATTATATCAAAACGTGACTACCTATTCAAATGAATCGGATCATACGATAATCAATTTATTTATAACAAAACGTGACCCAAACAAAATTAAAAAAATGAACCACAACTTATTTGTAAACAATACAACGACACAAAACTTGCAACCCATATATCAATCGTATTATCATCAGAAATCTCAGAAACATCCATAACAGAGACAAACAATTACCTTCCTCCACCAAGTTGTTCCTGCATCCTGATTCATTATGTCAGGTCAAAACACATGCTCTTCTGCTGAAAAGGTATTATTACTTGAGTATTATTCTTCCATCTATTCACAAAACACATCCTGTTCTGAAAAAAGAGTTCTTCTAAACATACAAAAACATATTTATTTTGCGTTTTGCTACATGGCTCTCTTACAGATTCAAATTTTCATAATGGTTTCAATTATGTTTCAGGTATCCATAATAACAGAAGACTTTACAAAGATCAAAGAACATTTTGTCAATCTCCTCAAGTCAGATCATGAAGTATAAAGTTTTCTGAATCAAGATTTGTTTATCAATAGTCATTTATTTTGGAATCCAGAATCTAAAACGTGGGAGATTGAATTCTAAGTTTGAAGATTGATCATTGTGTTCGGATGGATATTAATTTTTGTTTTAGTTTATATAAAAAGAAATAAATATTATGTAGTTTATGTAAAAATTCGTTTGAAGATTGATCATGGTCCAAGTGGTTTAACAATGTAGTCCATATTATTTCTTTTCTTATTCATTTTCTGATAAATCTTAAATTATATTGTATTTAATAGTATCGAATATTGTTTATAAAAAACATCTATTATTTATGAAATCAACTTTGAAAATTGAGAAGCAGATCCTAATTGATCATATCCCTTGTGAAGTCCATCAACTTGATCACATCCCAATCTCGACCTACTCTATATAATCTCTAATTCCCTTACTGAAAAAACAGAGAGAAACACTTCTAACCTCTTGAATTTCTTTTTGATCCACTTTTACAAACAAAGAGTTTCTAAGAAAGATAAACTATCCTAGATGGGGTCAGATTCTTCTGTTAACAATGGTTATATCATTGATATCGACTCTGATTTTGATGATTATTCAGAAGCCGATCCGACCAACTACTTTGCAAATCTCGACCTACGATATTTTGCTGCCAAACCAAAGGAAATGCTAACCGAGAACACTGAGTTGAAAGAAAAGTGTTTGGAGAATGACAACCCGGTTGCTCATTATATTGAGGGGATACTTAAATACTTCATAAAGAATGAGCAACGTGCAGGACTATATCATTTCCGACAAGCTTCCATTGGGAAAAATGATGAAGGTAAGTTACTTTACGGTTTGTTAATGATGGTTCGTGGTCACTATTGGAAGGGGCGAAAGTACATGGATAAACTTCGATGGTTGGAAAAACCATCGAGGTCCAATCAAAGCTGGGAGAGAATCAAGAACTCCCTAAGTGCAATTCCGTGTAGTTTCACTCATTATGACTATGAGGAGATGGTTAACATTCAACCACGGAGAATGTGTCCTCCCGAGGATGACATAACTTTAGTTTGCGATGAGTGTTACTACTACAAAAGGGTTTATCAATGGTTTTCTTTTGTTACTCGTGAAGAATAAGAAATGGAAGGGTTTATCAATGGTTTTCCTTTGTTTGTGTAAGTTTATCCATGCAATATGTTTTAATCTGTTTCATGCACTATGTAATCCTCTAGATGTGTTCTCTATGTTGTATAATAAAGCACTTGAATGTTTCTGTGTTTTTTATTTGCTTAGCAATATGTTTTATTATATGTGACAAAACTTTTGCATTTTATATTAATAATATTTAAATGATTGAACTGTTAAATGGCGACCAACATGTATTCCCCAATATCCTAACTATCCAAAATCAGTTCCATACCTAATTCATTTCTAATAATATAACTTATCATTACATACCTTATTTGCATTAGTACCATGTAACTCCTGTTATCCGAGAGATAAATGTGTTCTTCAATAGTTCCTGAATTGAAAATAACAAATAACTCTATCAAATTTAAGATCTTGGTAGATAGTTAAACGAATACATTTCGAATATACTAAGTGGATATATACTAAAATTCAACCAATTTAGTTTAGCTAAAATCTTCTCAGAACTATTTTTCAAATCGAAATAACAGATTAAGTATATGCTATGTGGATATATTCTTCGATTTCGTTTGTTAATAAATCTAAATAATATCGTTAGTTATTATTAATATCACACTTAGTTATTATTTTCCTTATACTTACTACATTTTCGGAATTTCTACTTTAACTCTTATAAATTAACAAAGTATATTCTCATTATTATATACTCTATGAATATATTCCTTATTCCACAAAATGAGATATTTTTGATTCGGAAAAAGATTTTAACCTCTATTTGCGTAACCTAAATCCGCTACACCCCTTATCTATTACAAATATAGCTTTAGTTTACCAAATTATTTATCAAACTTACAGATAAAGAAAAAATGGCGATGAATAACTTGCAGCTAACTTTTGTGAATGATGTCAAACCACGCAAGACTGCGTGTCGCATTCAAGTCAAGATCATTCATTCATGGAGACATTTCATGAAAGACGTTGGAGAAACCTTGGAAGTAATCCTATGTGATGCAAATGTAAGTTTGACATTTTATAGTGATTTACAAATATTTTCTGTCTATTGTTTTTGTTAAAATCAATCCTAACAGAAGAAAGGTCGACTAATTTTATTTGTTTACAGGGAACAAAAATCTATGCCTCGTGTAAAAAGACATACCTTGGTGAATTGGGCAAACATCTTCGTGTTGGATTATGGAGAAACATAGATCGTTTCAGTGTAAGTGCTGCTGGAGGAGCCTTCAGATCAACTAATCATAAATATCGTATAGCTTTGAATGGCAACACCAAAATCACTGAATCTTCTCACCGAGATGACAACATCTTTCTTAACCTGGTTGATTTCAAAACCATAGAAAGAGGTGATCTTGATTCAAACATCCTTATTGGTAAGTTTTTAAAACAAATATTAAGTTTATAACCACAATTATATATACCTAACCAATGCTAAACTATTTTGATATAGATGTTATTGGACAAGTTCAAGACTTGGGTGATCTCGAGACCATAGAGTGTAATGGTGGAAAACAAAGACAAAAGTTAGAGTTTACACTCGTGGACATTGAGTAAGTCCTTTTTTGCCAGTCTATTTTAGTTTTGAAATAAATATATTATCCATACCTTATAATTACAAGATTTCTATTTTTTTTAAAAAAATATTTTTAGTGGGCAAAGATTAGCTTGCTGTTTGTGGGGTAAATTTGCTGAGAATCTTCACACAACTAGCCAAGAAACAGAAGGAAGTGTAATATGTCTTCTACGATTTGCTAAGATTGGGCAATATAGAGGTATCCAATTTATATCTATATTATTTTGTATAAATTGATCTAGCCAAACGACATATGTTTATCTCTAAAGGTTCTACATATTGCATTTATTAGGTGAAGTTCAAATCTCAAATGCTTTTGATGCAAGTCAGAGGATTGTCAATCCTGAAATTCCAGAAGCTGATGAGTTTAAATAAAGGTCTATTTAAATCTTTTTATAATCATTTTAACTGTTTGAGATTATTAACATTGTAGCTCTTACAATAATGTTTTATTCAATTGCAGAGATGACGATGATTCTCAAGCTTTGACCCTAACTGAATCTGAAGATAACAAGCTTGAGTTGCAGATAAAGCGAGATAAATGGATGCATTATCCTCAAAAAAATCTATTCGAATTATTTGAAGGTTCTGAGGTAACTTAAGAAATCTATAATAGTTTTTGCGTCATTAATTCTACCATACTATTAATTTTAGTTGTATAATTATATGTTCTTTTGTGTAGGAAAAAATATGCAGAGTGATTGCAACAGTCTATGACATTGATACAGATTACGGATGGTATTATTTTAGTTGTATAAGTTGTAACAACAAGAAGGTTTTCCCCCATTCCAAAACTGTTAAAAAGGAGAATGGGAAAGAGACTGTTACACACATATGGTGGTGTGAAGCATGCAAATCCAAAGTAACCAATGTTTCACCAAGGTATTACTACCACTTATAAATATGAAATTTATATGCTTTCGTTCATAATGTCTATTTTCGTGGTTATCTGTTTACTACAGATTTAAAATCCATTTACTGATTAAGGATGATACTGGCGATTCCCAATTCATGTTATTGGATTCAATTGCTACAGGAGTTGTTCATGAGTCAGCTACAACCTTACTAAATGGCTCTTGGGATGAGGTTTATATTTTTTAAACTATTGCAAAATAATTGGAATATGTTTTCGTGTGCATTATATTATATTTCTTATTGACAGGATGATGAACCATTCCCCGAAGCAATTACCAATTTGGTTGGACAGACATTTATGTTTGGAGTTTTCATTCAGAAAGACAATGCTTCAGGGGGGTGCTATAAAGTTGGTAAAATATGGAAAGACCTACGTATGCTAATGCCCACTGAAATATCTGAGAGCTATTCTGCTCCAGTCCAAGCAAGCGAGGTAAAATAATCTAATGTTAATTTTTTAAAAATGTTGAAATTTCACATTTTAACCTAATTATGTTACGTAGGAGCCAATGTTACTTCAATCGCCAAGTGATGATATTGTTTCTACTCCTTCTTCAAAGCGCAAAGATAACAATAATGAAGCACCCGAACTTCAGTCTACCTCTAAAAAGCAGTGTACTAAAGCAATCAAACTCGAAAAGACAAGAAAGGATAACTTCCGTCAGAGTTAAAGATGATGATTTAGTTGTTGCTGCTTTTGGCTTGGTTTTTATTTAATTTTCTTTCAATAAGTTGTTTTGTTTGGGTTTTTTCTCTTTATGTTTTTAATGGATTTTTTTATATTATTGTTTTGGAATAAGATTCGTTTTCTGATTCATTTTATTTACTGACCAAAGTACTATCACAAATAAACACTCAAACCCATACTAATTTAAGATTATGAGTTACCTTTCACTGTAATGCAGAACATTGTCTTCTCTTACGCTTGATGTAGATCTTATAGTCGAATGTAAGCTTTTATAATCCTGTGTAAGTAAATATAAGATAATTAAACCTTAGTGTTAAACAATGAAAAAATATCACAATTGTATGATATCTTTAAATAGCTAAAGCATTCAAATGTCTATATATTTAAATATATGGTCACTATAATCACCCAAAACAATATTAACATTAAATGTCTATTTATGAATAAAAATGTACTTTACGAAACTAATTTAGAGAAATATAGGGATTTACAATTATGTTTAATCGATAGCAAATCTTATACGTATCTCATATAATATTCATAAATCTTATTTTTAGAATTAGGTTTCATCAGTTATAATGCTCCCAGCGACGATTAGACGAAAAAAAAGTTTGATCCTATGACTGACAAGAACAGCAATATCAATGGAGGAAATCCTACAGACTCTGGATATACTACTCCTCAAGTTGGGCAGAATACAAATGGTGTTTTGCCTTTGAAAAGAGTTTTCAGCAGGGTCTTGGCTGATGTGACAAATACTTTTCAAAGTTTACAGAATACACCACAATATGAAGTCTTTAATCATCCCTTAAAGACATCACACTTTATTCATGAATCCAGTGGTAATATTCAGTCATAATTAATTTTCTGTTACATGTGTTATGTGTATGCCTAACTTTACGATTTGTGATTTTCCCTACTCTTACCAGGTAAGCCTAGGAGAAATAAATAAAATAAATCTAAGAAGTCGAAACCTAATTTAAATACATCTGGTAAGATGTAAATAAAAATTATGTTCAAGTGTTTTATGTTTTCTAACAATCTTGACCCGCTTTATAGGTTTAACTGGGCAATCTTCACTATGTGATAGCTCTATCAGACAAAGGAAATTGTCAAGTACCAGAACATGTTCAGATTTTCAACCTACTAATTTATTGAAAGCATTCTCGACCTCGGAGGATGGAGAGAATGAAAACGATATGGAATTTGGTTCTATAGATCTGGACCTATTTGAAGGTATTACAAATATTTTTATTCTATCATTTTAATACTAATTTTATACTTAATTTTTTTTAAGACCAAGGTAATCAGGTTTATGATATAAGCTCTGAAGAGGAAGATATGAATTCAGATAACAATTCTGAGTCGGAGACAGAATATTTTCCTCAACAAACTCAGAATGTTACCATAGTTCCTGATGAGCAAAGAGCTAGGATTTTGAGCATGGCAAGTATGTTTAAGAACATTTTTCAAGATAAGCCGGCTAAGAGGGGATGGTCTGTGTCCAAGTGCACTGGTAATATATCATAAACAGTTTATATTTCGATCTTTCTACATAGTTAACTTTCTATTTTAATCTTTCTATTGTAATCGTGATTCAGTTTCAAAGCTCAAGAACAAGAAGACAGACCCTCCTAAGCAGCACATTGGTACTATAATTTAAACAATTTAAAAATGATTGTTTTGTTTTTTTCGTGTTTTGGTAATTAACCACGGGTTTTTTCATTTTTTCTTCGAGGATACATTGATGAAGGCGATCCAATGCATAAATGTGAATATTGTGGTGCAATATTCTGGTACGGCGAACGCATTGAGAAGAAACGACAGACTAAGCAGCCTAAATTTTCATTGTGTTGTGGGCTAGGTCAAGTTCAACTACCTTTACTTAAGGAATCACCAGAAATTCTAAGGAAATTGCTAACCGATGACGATGAGATCAGCAAATATTATCGGGAGAACATTAGACAAATAAATATGGTTTTTTATTTCACATCTCTCGGTGGTAAGATTGATAGATCAGCTCCTCGTGGTAATGGACCAAAAATGGTTGTTCTTCAAGGCGAGAATTATCACTTAATGGGTAGTTTAAAACCACCGCCAGGAGGAGATCCTAAATTTGGGCAGCTATATATCATGGACACTGAAAACGAAATACAAAACAGGGCTTCTATAATAGGGTATGTTAAAATTTATTTTTATTCTACTTATGTAACATACTTCACTCGCTTACGCATCCTTTTTTAATCTATTATCCGATTTTACATGCAACAGGAAATATAAAACAAAGCGTGAGAAGGCTAAAAAAGAGAGATTGAGGAAGCAAGTAATTGAAAGGATCGTAAAACTGCTGGACGAAGTCAACCCATATGTTCATCAGTTTAGATCAGCAAGAGAAACATTGCATATGAGGATTATAAGTAACAGAGAAATAGATGGAAGGACATATGATACTCCTACTGCATCAGAGGTTGCCGCACTGATTCCAGGAGATTTCAGTTTGGACATGAATAAGAGAGATATTGTTTTAGAAGAAAAGCAGACATGATGGCTTAAAAGGATCGATGAAATACATCCTTCTTATCTGGCACTTCAATACCCTCTTATTTTCTCATACGGTGAAGATGGATTCAGACTTGGTATAAAAAAAAGAACAACTGCGGCTACTTCAACCCATAAGAGGTAGAGTATCAGTATGAGGCAATGGTATGCTTTTCGACTAATGGAAAGGGAGAATGAGTGTCATACTCTGCTACATTCTAAGAGGTTGTTTCAGCAATTCTTGGTCGATTCCTACACTACTGTAGAGTCTAACAGGCTGCGTTATCTCCGAATGAATCAGAAGTATCTGAGATCAGACAGTTTTGACTCTATTAAACAAGCTGAGAATGATGGGAAAATTGATATGCATGAGCAGGGAAGTCGTTTTCTATTGCCAGCTTCATTTACTGGAGGACCAAGATATATGAAAATATGTATTTGGATGCAATGGCGATTTGCAAACATTTTGGGTTTCCTGATCTATTTATCACCTTTACTTGCAATCTTAAGTGGGCTGAAATAACCAGGTATTTAGAGCCACGCAAACTAACTGCAGATGACAGACCTGAAATCATTTGCAGACTGTTCAAGTGTCAACTTGATTCTCTAATGGCGGATTTAACAGATAAACAACTTTTGGGAAAGACTATGGCATGTGAGTAATTTTTTTTCTGCCGAATTTTACAAGTGTTTTGATTATATTTTGTTTTATTGTTCAAGTTCTTTGACTCTAATTTTATTATTGTCTTAATGCAGCCATGTATACTATTGAATTTCAAAAACGTGGTCTCCCTCATGCTCACATACTGCTGTTTATGGCTCCCGGCAATAAATTTCCTAAAACTGAAGATATTGACAAAATCATTTCTGCTGAAATTCCAGATAAAGAGAGAGAGCCTGAACTTTTTGAAGTCGTGAAAGATATGATGATTCATGGTCCTTGTGGAGCAGTCAATATGAATTCACCTTGTATGGAGAATGGTAAATGTTCTAAGATGTATCCTAAAAATTATGCTGAGATGACTACCATTAACAATGAAGGATTTCCGGTCTACAAAAGAATAGAACAGTCTGATCACTTTATTGAGAAACATGGCTTCAAATGTGACAACAGATATGTCATTCCTTATAACAGGGAATTGTTACTTCGTTATCGAGCTCACATAAACGTGGAATGGTGTAATCAGACTGGTTCTATTAAATACTTATTTAAGTATATTAATAAGGGACAAGATCGGTGTACTGTAGTTATTGAAAGTTCGGAGTCTGCTACACAGAGAGGAGTATCTGTTGAGACTGTCTCCGCTGATGGAGCTTCAACAGAAGTGAGGAAAAACGAAATAAAAGATTTCTTCAACTGCAGGTAATTTATTTTCTCCTATGTTTAAATTAAATTTGATAGAACCGATTTACATTTATTTAATTTCTTTACTCGTGCAGATATGTGTCCGCCTCTGAAGGTGCTTGGAGAAATTTCAAATTCCCTATACACTATCGATCTGTACCTGTTGAGAGGATTCAGTTTCACCTACTAGAAAAGCAAAGTATAGTTTTCTAAGATGATAACAGATATGAAGAAGTGACCAGCCGTGTTTTGATTGAAAATACAATGTTCTTGGGATGGTTTGAATTAAACAAGGTCAATGCTTTTGCTCGGACACTAACTCTATCTGAAATTCCTATATGGTTTATATGGAATAAGAAAGATCGGAAGTTTACTCCTAGAAAGAGAGGATTCAGTATTGGTAGAATAAACTACGCTCCACGAAAGATTGAAGAAGCTTTTTATTTGCGTGTTTTGCTGAATATTGTAAGAGGTCCGACATCTTTTGAGGATATCAGAACGTTCAACAATGTTCTGTATTCATCATTCAAAGAGGCCTGCTTCGCTCGTGGTTTGTTAGAGGATGATCAAGAATACATAGACGATATTGTGAGGACAAGTTTTACGGGTCCGCGTCCTATATGAGGCAATGTTTTGTGGTCATGCTCATGTCAGATAGTCTGTCAAAGCCAGAAGTTGTTTGGGAAAATATTTGGAAATTTCTATCTGATGATATTGAGTATCGTCGTAGAAAGATTCTAAATAGACCAGGTATGTTCACCCTAACATAATACAGTGTCTTAATCTCAAGTTTTGTAACTAAATATTCCACCCTTTGCTTTTGTAGATTTACATTTGAGAGAAGATGAGATAAAACAGCTTACTCTTCACGAGATTGAGAAGATTTTGAAACGGAATGGTACTTCTTTGGAGGCATGGGAATCTATGCCAAAGCCAATAGCTGATTTTACTCAGCAGGAAAATGTGTTGATAATGGACGAGCTTGCATATGACAAAGAGCAGTTAAAGGCTGATCACGATCTGGATTTTGCAAAAATGACGGACGAACAAAGAAAGATTTATGATGAGGTTCTTAGTGCTGTCTTAGAAAAGAAAGGAGGAGTTTTTTCGTCTATGGCTTTGGTGGAACGGGGAAAACATTTTTGTGGAAATTGTTGTCTGCTGCTATTAGATACAGAGGAGAGATCTGTTTGAATGTTGCATCAAGTGGGATAGCTTCGCTGCTACTACCAGGGGGAAGGACAACGCATTCTAAATTTGGCATACCAATTAACCCGGACGAGTTTTCTACTTGCACAATAACGCAGGGTTCTGATCAAGCAAATTTGATTAAAGCAGCTTCTCTGATCATTTGGGACGAAGCCCCAATGATGAGCAGACACTGTTTTGAAGCATTGGATAGGAGTATGGCTGACTTAATCGGGAATAATGACAATTTGCCTTTTGGTGGAAAAGTTGTTGTCCTAGGAGGCGATTTTAGACAAGTGTTGCATGTCATACATGGAGCTGGAAGACCTGAAATTGTTTTGGCATCTTTAAATTCATCTCATCTTTGGAAACATGTCAAAGTATTGAAGCTAACAAAGAATATGAGGCTGATGTCAAACGATTTATCTCTTGAAGAAGCTAAAGATTTAGCAGAGTTTTCACAGTGGATATTAGATGTTGGAGATGGAAATATAGGTGACAGTAGCGATGGGGAGGCTCTAATCAATATTCCTGAAGAGTTTCTTATACTTGATGCAGATGATCCGATCGAGTCTATAAGCAAAGCTGTGTATGGTGATGTCTCTTTTTTGCAGCAGAATAAAGAACCTAAGTTTTTCCAAGAGAGAGCTATACTATGTCCAACTAACAAGGATGTCGAGAAGATTAATCAGCACATGTTGGATAAGCTTGATGGTTAGTTATTTATTTCTGACTGTATTTTCGTTTTTCTATTACCATTTCAATGTCTATAAGCTAAAATTATTTATTTGTTGATCAACTTTTCAGGTGAGGAAAGGATTTACTTAACCTCTGATACAATAGACGCTTCATATAAACATTCAGTAAATGATCAAGCTCTGATTCCTGATTTCCTAAACACCATTCGAATTTCAGGTTTACCAAATCATAGTCTATGCTTAAAAATTGGTTGTCCTGTGATGTTGCTAAGAAACATAGAACCTACTGGCGGATTAATGAATGGGACTCGACTTCAGATTACAGAGATCTACGATAACATAATAAAGGCAAAAGTGATTACAGGAGATAAAGTTGGGCGAGTTGTTCTTATTCCTAGGCTGGCTATTACCCCTTCTGACAATAAGTTGCCTTTCAAGATGAGGAGGAGGCAAATTCCTATTTCTGTGGCATTTGCCATTACAATTAATAAGAGTCAGGGGCAATCACTTTCAGAAGTTGGTATTTATTTACCTAGGCCTGTGTTCTCGCATGGCCAACTATATGTGGCCATCTCTAGAGTTACATCTAAAAAAGGGTTGAAGATTTTGATTGTTGATGATGAAGGCAAGCCCCAGAAACAGACAAGGAATGTTGTTTACAGAGAGATTTTCCAGAATCTCTGATATTATTTTAGTTTGTTGTTTTTGTATTCTAGACCTATCTTTTTTTGTTTCTGTTTTTGTTTTCTAGAGATTTTCACTTTCGAATATTATATTAGTTTGTTGTTTTTCTTTTCAAAAAATATCTCTTTTCGTTTCTGAGAATGTTTAATAATGTGCTTAATTTTTTAATTACTTAGCTACCGATAGTTTTGCTTATCTAAATACATGAAACAAACTTATTTTTGATTATCAAACAAAACAGTCAGGCATCAAACATATCAAGCAAACTCCGGGTTATTACTTAACTACCGATAATGTTCCATTCCTATTCTGTTTTGCTAATCTATATAAGAGTGAGCAACTTACTTTCATTTAGCGCAGACACATGAGAAGAGCTGAGATGAGCTGAGAAGAGCTGCAAACCCAGTGAGTTGGGCCAGTGAGTTGCTGAAAAGAGCTGCAATGTCTTCGAGGTCTGGTAATGGTAAATTGAGAAGAGCTGCAATCCCAGTGAGTTGTGCCAACTCTGCAAGTTCATCATAACACTTTCAAAGAGAGTCTTCCACTATTAAGAAGAAAAAATGAGATATAAAAACAAACACTCACTTTCCCCTGAAACAATGACTCATCCAAATCAAGTTCATCCTCTCCTCCTGAATCTTTCACTGACTCAACCAAATTCACATACTTCTTCCTCTGATCCTTCATTTATTGTAAGATCCTACAAGAAAAAAACAAAATAAACCGTAAGTGATTAACATCAAACCAAAAAAAAAATTACACAGAATAAATGTACAATGTTTTTTACTTATCTGATTTATGTTTTTCCAGCTTAGCGTGAAACCTGAAACAGATTTAAAATTATTATGTCTTACTATACTATGTATACCGACCAATGTTATTTACCATTATTAAAACCAACTTACTCTCTTTTTATGCAGACACATACTCTCCAGCCTTCTTTGAACTTCTTATTAAGAAACTACAGAGTAATAAAAAAAAAATTAAAGTTCAAGTCAATGTTTAAATGTGACATCCTTCGAAGAAAATGAACATAAGAAAAAAATTACCTTATGACGTTTACTTCATCAACGAACATAAGGACACAATTTGTTAACACCTTAGAAGGTTTATTATCCCTGAAAATATTTTAGAAAAATTAGAAAACAAATAACAAATGAATTATTGTAAACCAACGAACTTTAAAAAACAAAATTATTACATTTTTTCATCGGATATTGCTTCAGATATGTCCGATATCTGATTATTTTGTCTGGGAAACAACATACAAACTATATATAATATTTACACAAAGGTTAGATCTAGATCGATTTACCAAAAAAGTTTGCTTTTTTATATATGTACGAAAGCAAACAAGAGAGAAACACTACCTGTTCCGATCTGAGAGGAACGAGTCGCAGTCTATCTCTTGTGGCCGCTGAATCGACATCGAAGAATCCTTTTGTTTTTTTTGTTTTTTAAAAAATTTCAAAACCGACGAATACTTTAGAAAAATGAAGAAGAACAAGGAATTAATAAGCGAATGAAGATTGTAGAGGGCTATGTTCTTTTTCTTTTGGTTTCTCCTTTCTCTTTTGGTTTTGAATCGCCATCGGAGAAACCTATGTTTTTTTTTCCTATCGATATGTCTGAAAGCAGACAAAAGCATAAAGATATTTTGTCGGTAGAGAAAGTGAATTATGGGATTGGGCCTGAACATTTAATCAAACAAATATAATAGATAATAGAGCCCAGTTTAATAAAACCCAATCTACAGAATCCAAATATTATAAAAGCTCATTCTTTTTAAATCCATTTTAAATCTATATAACATAAATTATAATAAAAGAACATAAAAACTGTAATCATAAATTTCCCAAACTAAAATTTTAATTTAGATTTATAATTTATTGACTTTTAAAAATTTATATTTCGATAATAACTACAGTTAAATCCATTTTATATATATGGGTTTTTTAAACCGTATATAATATATACATATATGTATAATAACCATATATATATATATAATATATATATATATATATATATATATATATATATATATATATAAATAGCAATACATATAAATAGATTTCACAGTTAATATACTTTTAAACATACAAGCATAATTTTCAAAAAGTTTTCTAAGAAATATCAAAAACGCAAACACTTTATCACATCTACATAAATCATTCACCACTCCTAAGTTAAAAAATAAATATATTGATAAATAACGGAAAAATACCCGCCCTTTTAAGGGCGGATCAAAATCTAGTCTTATATATTAAAACAGAAGTCAAAATTTTGATTTATGTGTGATTTTTTAAGTTGGACATATTCCTAGAAAGTTATGTTACATTTCTTCTCTAATCTTATTATTATTATAATTTATTATAATCTTATCATTATTATTATGATTTATTATAACATTCCATATTTTCATAAAAAAATCTGTTGAAAAATCTAACAAGATCTTACCAAAAAGTTTAAATATTTTATAAAATAATACATTAATTAATTTCGTGATTAGAAATATAATGTTATTATAAATTAATCGTAATTAGAATAAAATTATGTGCTATATTTATAAAATTTATTATAGTTTATATTGTATTAAATTAGATATGCTATATAAATAAATATAACAAAATTATATATATTAGTAAAGTAACCTAATTTCCTTTTCAAAATTTCTTTCATTTAAATAAATAATAAGATTACATTTAATAAGGAAACAAATAATAGATCATCATTTAGATAAGTCTACAAATAACTATCTAATTTATTATAAACTAGATAGTTATTTGTAGACCAATTGTTCATATTGATGACATATTTTCAATCATGTGATACAAATATTAACAAATCTTAATTGTTAGAGATCAAAGATTTAATTGAAAAATATTAAATAAATTTATGTGGCAAACTAATACAAGATTGTACATGGATTAAATATAATAACAAAATTAATTAGATACTTAAAATGTTATAAAATAAAATATACATTTAGTCTATTATTAATTACGAAATTAATTAAATATTGAAAAATTTGTAAAGTGAAAAACAAATTACAACATTAATATTTTAAATTAATATGAATATATATTATATAGTAAATAAATAGATTTGAAAAGATTTTATTTGAATGTAATTAAGAGAAAATCTAGGAATATCTATTTATAATTTATTAAGAAAACAAATATGTCTATGTAT
Source organism: Raphanus sativus (assembly GCF_000801105.2). NCBI lineage: Eukaryota > Viridiplantae > Streptophyta > Magnoliopsida > Brassicales > Brassicaceae > Raphanus > Raphanus sativus. Next base: position 21,925,881 of record NC_079517.1, on the reverse strand, counting down.
ATCATTAATGAATGAATGAATTGTGATTTTTAGTAAGGGTCCATTTTATTAAATATCACACATGGATGAGAAGTCATGACTTCTGTTTTAATATAATAGATATATATATATTTAAAAATTCTAGCAAATCTGTTGAAAAATATTGTAACAAGATCTTAACTGTCGAAAATTGTAAATAAATATTTACATTAATTTCGTAATTAGTAAAATGTTATTATACATTAATATATATACAATTATCTTTTATAAAATGAAAAGAATCAACTCATATCCTATTTTATCAATTTATAATATTATCTACCATTTTAAAAGAAAACCATTATATTGAACTAAATATGATAAAATTATTTTAAATTGATAAGTTAATATATTTTATTTTCATAAAAATAAAAAAATATGCTAAAGATATAATATGTTGTTAGAACGGTTTAACATTAGTAAACTATATAATACATCTATAAAATTAAATTATTTTAAAATTTTATATATACAGTAATTTATTATCTAAAATGAATAAACATAAAAATGCGAAAAGAAATCCAACGCTTTGAATTACGGGTTAGGATCATAATAAATTAAATAAAAATAATTTTTAAATATGGTTTTTCGTGCATAAAATTTTTATAATCAAACGCAAATTCAATAGGACAAATATATAATAAAATATATATATATATGATGATTTGAAATAATTATTTAGTTTACAACATGAAAAATATAAAATTATTGTATTTGAAAAAATTACATACACATTTAAATATATAAGTAACTTTAAGGGAAATTGCCAAAAATACCACTTTCATGATACCACTTTTCAAGTTTACACTAACCAACTTTACCATTAAAAATTTAATAGACAAAATACTAATATACCCCTAACTAATTAAACCTAAAACTACCATTTCTTCTCCACGATTTCTTAAAAATTGAGATTCTCGGTGGTGATGAGTTCTCCGACCAGATTCGACGACTTTGGCCAAATCCGACGACACTGACGAGTTCTCCGGCCAGATCCGACGCTGAAGAGTTCCTGGCGAGATTTGACGAATGCTGACAAGTTTCCGGTGAGATCTGACGATGCTGACGAGTTTTCTGACGAGATCTGACGTGGCTAACGAGTTCTCCAGCAAAACTGACAGACTCTACAAGCTCAGACAAACAAGACGATCTCTCTCCCGACGCATAAGAAACACTAACAAAGGTAAGAGGATAATAGATGGTGATTTTCGTCTCCTTCTGTAATTGTATCTTGATTTATCAAAATCGATCTGTTTCTGAGAAAGAGGACAGAAGTTTTTCTCATGAAGTTTTGAAATCTAAAATTTATAAAACTTTATAAATTGGGTCATTTCAAGTCTTATTGTTCATCTGTTAGCAATCAAAAGACATAGAGCTTAACATATATTTAATTCATGAGAAATGACTAACCTAAGAGTAAATTTATTCCATGATTACTTCTTCTCTTGATTGATCTGGTAATGTTACAGGGAATTACAAAGGTGTGATGTGAGCTTTTGGATTTAAAGGATACTGTGGAGAATATGTGGGGTGATATGCATATCAAGTACCTCACTTTCTTGAGGTAATACAATGCTACTATTTATTTTTTTAGCAAGGTTTAGTATATGCAATATATGAGGTGAAATGTTGGTGTTTTGTTATTGTAATGTTCTGTTTGGTACTTATGAGATTCATATTTTATGTCTTGTTTTGTCTATAATATCTATAGAAGCAGTGTAGATTGAGCATGAGTTTGTTGAGTTACGAAAGCATGTTATTTTTGTATCTTGTTTTTGGAAGTGAGTGTTGATGCTTATGAATAATATGTGACTGGCTTGAGTTCAGATTTTGAAGAACGATAAGGTTGGTGAGCTGTTTGAAGAAGCAAAGGGACTCTCAACAAGAATAGTAGTTTATGTGATTAAAGAATGAGAAATTGGCTGCAGTACACCTAAAAGCTCATCTATTTTATCAAATGCCCTAGCATCTTTCTATAGAATTTGTCTGACCGTTTTGCCCCTGTATGCTTCCTCTCTCTATGACGACCAAACTCTCTGTTGCGTGTCAGAAGTGCTCTTGTAACCATTAGACAATGCAATGGTTCCTTGCTTTTCCAAAAAAAAATATCAAAATTCAAAAGGCATGAGTTTGCATTCTCTGTTTAATTGGCAACCATCAGATAAGACATATTTATTTGTATTCTTCCAACCACCACTGTATTTCATTCCTCTTTTTTTTGTTTTATTCTTCTTCTCTCCTCCACAAAATCCCAGAGAATTCGAATGGACTTTAGAACCCTAAATCCCTAAATCATAATTGCAGGTTACAACAAAATCCTTAGTTGTTATAGGATATCTTACACGCTATATGTTTCATTAGCACCTAATTGACTATTTATTTTTTTAGATGTTTTTTTGTTAAATGTTAAATTTAGTTTGTCGACTGATAAATAGTATACGACAGCGTAAATATTAGGTAGTGATCACCAAAAAATATTATACGTTATAACTTTTCTTACAGACAGATAATCGATTTAGTTGCATTTTGAGGTTATATATAATGTTAAATGTTAACTTCATGTATTAACTGGTAAAGATTATTGTAGAGGTTAAGTGAGGACATTAGCTCACTGGAGAAGTGCCTAGATCAGTCAATGGACAAGAGTATAGAGAAACTCGTCGATTTAGGTAATCATGAGTACCAGGTAGCTCCATTGTCGTCCAATGTTACGCAAAGCCTCCAGGAGATTGAGAGGAAGCTAGTTAGTGCTGTAGTTGACAACCTGAAGAATATGCAAACCGTAGTGCTTGAGGAGTTTACTGATATGATAGATAATCAAAACATAGCGAGGAGAGCGCGGACCAGACGGCTGATGGCGACGGAGGGATGAACCGTCAATCTGACAGTCATATTAAAGAAGTTTTGTGTGATGTTAATGAAGTGCTACGTGACCTTGCTCATGTCATCACCATCTAAAATAACAAACTTAATTAAATGGTCACTGCATAATATATTTTTAACATCCACATACATAAGTAGCTGATATTACTAAACGTAGCAACTAAGTCATGTCTTACAGTTTGACTTCTTTTTTCTACTTTTAAAACGATGCGACGAGATGCTCCACGAGATATATACACAGGTTATGATCTAGCTGACATTACTAAACATATCAACTAAATGATGTCTAACAGTCTAAATGTAACTACTAGCTGATATTATTAAACATAACAACTAAGTGATTTTTTACCAAGTATCACACAATCCTCAGTCTCACCAATATTTGGCCCCATGTCAGCCCTACCCAAGCCTTGATCCATAGAACCAGAAACTTATCTGCAAATTCAAGAACTGACTTCACCAGTTATTGGATCTGTGTCTTTTTCCTTCCTCTTGTTAGTCGACTCCAAACTCCCTGTAACAGTTTCATCAGTAGCAACTAAACAGACAGGTAACCGGTAACCATTTATTTATCGCCTACAACTTCAATTATCACAAGAACTTGTATTTATTTTAAAAATATCCGGCAGCATACCTAAGGCTAATGTGAGACTAGTTTGATGTAGAGGTTCTCTAGCCACAAATAGCTTCGCAAGAAATTTAAATCATTGTCTGTTATGTGTTAATTTGGTTCTCTAGACACAAATTCAAGAACTGACTTCCACCAGTTATTGAATCTGTGTCTTCTTCCTTTCCCTTGTTAGTTGACTCTAAACGCCCTCCAGCACTTCCATCAGTAGCAGCCAAACAGACAGGTAAACGGTAACATGTTATTTATCGCCTACAACTTCCATTATCATAAGAATTTGTAATTTTTTTAAAAACATCCAGCAGCATACCTAAGGCTAACGTGAGACTTGTTTGATGTGGAGGTTCTCTAGCCACTTCCTCAAACCTGATTATCCCATCTCTTGTTGTAGTAAAAATCTATTTCATCAGATGAGTCCGTTTCAGATTGAACAAGAGGCTGGATAGTATCATTTCTCGTGAGATTGAGAGAGTTCCTACGAAAATCTGAAAGCAACATCCATAGCTAATCGTTAACCTTGCATATTACCATAAAACAGAAAGTTAAAGGCCAAACTTTACCTCTTAAAGGGATTGCTTTGGAGGAATCACATCTAGTACGAAGCCTTTCTTTATCCAATAGATCGGCTTCTGCAGCGCTTCCTGCCA